>NC_142823.1:2112894-2263815 GCF_057945365.1 Rhopilema esculentum | reverse complement strand
ATGCTACCCTTGAAGTGAGATACCTGGTAAAAAGAAAAGCCTGATCTTATCAAGATACAGGGGCGCGTGGCATGGTATGAGTAGGGGATATTTTGACATGACTGTAAGCAGAAAGTAGTCAGAACGGTTCCAAAAAGTGTCATGTCCGGAAAGAGGTTTGAGCTCTTGGACGTACCCGATCACTTTGATAGATGTCAGACTGATAGAGAAATAGACTGGAATCTCTGTTTTCTGTGTCAAGGAGTCGATCAAACTGCGCTCGTGTGTCCAGCGAATGTTACTAGAGCTGATGCTAGTCAAGGATATCTTGCTGTAATAGAAAACCTTAGACGTTTTGAGGAGATAGGGCAGCTACCGTCATCTCTGAAGCGAAGGTTCCAAAATCCGAATCTCTTAGATAATTTTGTTCAATACCAAGCAAAGTTTCATAAAAGTTGTAGAAATCGTTACGACAATTATCATTACAACAGGGTATGTAGAAAAAGGCGCGTTGATGAAAGCAGCCAGGAACAAGGTTCCACTGTGACTTTAAAAACTCGATCTCAGTATACTGCAGATAATTTTCAACCAACGTGCATATTATGTGATGAGCATGATTCCGACAAAAACTTGCACCATGCGCGCACACTTGGCTTGGATAAAAGAATTCGCGATGCGGCCATTCTGTTATCGGACGATAAGCTTCTTGCTAGACTCAGTGAAGGTGACTTGGTCGCAATTGAGGCTCGTTACCACAAGAACTGTTTGACCATTCTAGGAAATAGAGTACGAGCCATAAAATCTTCTAAACCTGCAGCAGATGTTGAGTACGAAATTATTTACGGAGTCGTTTTAGCGGAAATAGTCTCCTACATACAAGAATGCTGCAGTGTTGCAGAAACAATCCCAGTTTTCAAACTAAGTGCTTTGAAAACTCTTTTTTGCAAGCGCCTTGTCGAATATGGTGCATCTGAAGAATATAAGAGCAAGATTCACAGCACTCGCCTCAAGGAGAAAATTATTGAGCTACTTCCAGAACTGAGTGAGCATAAGAAAGGAAGAGAAATACTCTTGACTTTGAAGGAAGAGACGGGATCAGCAATATTCGATTCGTGCTCGTTTAGCGGAGAGGATGATGGTAGATGCCTTGCAAGAGCAGCCAAAATAATTAGAAAACAAATGTTTGCTGACGATAAGGAAGAACCAAAACATGAAGCATCAGTTCCGGCCTCACTTTATAGCTTAGTAAGAATGATCCTGGGTGTTTCGGTGATTGGAGGGGAGCCTTGTGAATTGAGCAACAGTAGAGCTGCGACATCTATCTCTCAGTTGATTCGGTTTAATACAATCAGAAAAGAAAAGAAGCATAATGGCATTGTTGAAAAAATACGGCACATGAAAGCTGACGAAACACCATTTCCTCTCTATATTGGATTGATGATACACAGCAAAACGCGAAAAAAGGGCTTGGTAGTAAACCTTGCAAAGCATGGAATAAGCGTCCCGTACAATCGCGTGCAAAATTTCGAACTAGCGGTTACAAAACAGTTGTGTAAAATTTACAGAGAAAACGGCGTAGTTTGCCCACCAAGTATCCAGAATGGTATGTTCACGTCTGCAGCGATCGGCAACATTGACCACAATCCATCTTCATCTACAGCATTGAGTGCTTTCCATGGTACCAGTATCTCAATTTTCCAACATCCGAAAATCATGAGAGGGCAGACACAACTGCAATTGGAGAATGATATCGAGAAGAGCAGTGTTCCCTTAGAGCTGCCAAGCTACTATACTGAAATATGCCCAACAAAATCGAAAATACCGGAGTATCCACTACAGAGAACAAACACTGAAGATTATAGCAATAACGCGCAAAAATTGCTTGAAGATAATGGCTGGTTGCAAAATTTGCACTGCTGGGAGAGTTCAGAGGTAGAAATTCCTTTGTTCGAAAGAGTTTCTTGGTCGGCATACAATGCAAAGAAGCTGGAACGAAACGAAGCACTTCCGACAACACTTTCAACGCTCTTGCCACTTCTGAAAGAGTCTATCACGTCGACGGCCACAGTTGCCCATACAATGAAGATAGTTAAGCTCATATTACAGCATGTGAATCCTGGACAGATTCCTGTAATGACAGCGGATCAGCCAGTATACGCGATTTCAAAGCAAGTGCAATGGCTCTACCCCGAGCTTTATGGTGAGGGTAAGCTATTAATGATGATGGGTGCCTTGCATATCGAAATGTGCCTTCTCTCAACCATTGGTGATTGGCTTGATGGGAGCGGTTGGGTTGAACTTTTAGTAAAATCCAACATCAGCACGCCAGGAAGAATCGAAAGTATGATTCAAGGCAAGCAAGTTAAGCGTTGCCGTTACGTTCACCAAGTGACATGTGCTGCACTCTACCTCCAACTTGGCGATGTCTACAAATGCTCAGGTTCATCATTAACACTGCAAGATTGGATCGAGAGCAAGCGGGCAAAATCACCACAGTTTCACTACTGGGCCACAGTTATTGAATTGGAAGTGTTACTCTTAAATTTAGTCCAGAGTCTACGTGAATCAAACTTTTCCATGTTTGTACAGACTCTTCAAGAAATTGTGCCATGGGTATTTGCACTAGATCACACTAACTATGCAATACTACTCCAACTGTTGCTATGCACGGTGGCTTCCTATCTTTATTCAAGACCTAAAGATGCTTTCCTCTAGACATCCTTCAATTCACAAAGAATTTATGGAAGGGAACTTTACAGTAAGAAAGACAAGAAAGGCGTTTTCAACTATTGCTGAAGATCAAGCTCATGAGCAGAATAACAAAGTTATAAAAATTGACGGTGGAGCGATCGGCATTCTTGACAACGAAACCGCTCTACTGAAATGGATGGTTGGGGGACCGGAAATTGCCCGGTTAGTTAACGAATTCAAGCATTACGACGAACAGAGTGAGGACGAAGACAAAACTCCAAAGGAAGAGTTGCCACATCATGAAGACTCAAATTCTTTTGAAAAGCGTTTTCGAAAAGATGTTGCATCGCTCAAAGCAACGTTGTCAGAGATAGGGAATCCATTCGATGAAGGTGATATTCTATTTCAAATAATGACAAAGAATGTCATGGCTGATCCTTCAATCAAGTCAGTACAAAACGCTAAAAAGATCGGAGAGGCACAGTATCAAGCTTACGTCACAGAGAGACTGCTGACTTGCAAGAAATCAATCTACGAAGTTATACCGAAAAACAAACTCTCTCTATTTCGCAACAAGAATGCAGTGAAATTCTCAAAAGGTATATTGAAGGTGGTTTCTCTTCAGCAGGACCGAAAGCTCTATGCATCACTCTATGTTGCTTGTCAATCAAGGAACGGTGATCTGGCTGACTTCTTTGCTCACGAGAATCATGCTTATCCACCAGCAATATCTGAATATGGAAAGCTACGTAAAGGCAATAAAGCTGATTTCCTTGCATGTTTAGAAAGACACGAATCATCAGACGTTGACGAACCAACTGGTGTAACTGCAAAGATAATAGATGGGGCAGCAATGGTTCAGTTTTCAAAGCCAAATCAGGTCAAAACATTCGGTGAATATAGCAAGGAAGTCTTTCGTAAAGCTGTCTTTAGAGAATTTTCCACCAATGGCATGCAGCGAGTCGATGTCGTCTTTGACAGATACATAAGTGGTAGCCTGAAATCAGAAACGAGAGAAGGGCGAGGTTCTGGAATTCGAATCCTTGTTAATGAAGCCACTCCTGTCTGGAAAAATTGGCAAAAATTTCTTAGAAATGACGAAAACAAAAAGGAGCTGTTTCATTTGCTGGCTGTCGATTTGACAAGCGAATCCTTGACAAGTTGTGTCGTAGTTGCTACAGATTCTGAAGAAGTGCTATCATCAGAAGCAACAGATCTTACGTTTTTAACTCCTTGCAACCACGAAGAGGCGGACACACGCATTTTCCTGCACGTCAAACATTGCGCTGATTCCGGTCATAGCAAAGTCGCTATAAGAACTGTCGACACAGATGTTGTTGTTATCGCCATCTCATGTTTTCATTCACTAAAGGTTGAGGAATTATGGATAGAGTTTGGCGTCAGGAAATCAAGACGGTGGTTACCAGTTCACTCGTATGTACATGCTTTGGGACAAGACGTTTGCAAAGGCCTTCCATTTTGGTATGCATTCACTGGCTGTGACACTGTGTCGTCATTTTCTGGAAAAGGAAAGAAAATAGCTTGGAACACCTGGAAAGCTTTTCCTGAGGCCACGGATACCTTTGCAAGGTAAGTTCTTTAAGTGACTAAATTTTCTTTTTGATAGTATAGTTTCTAGCTTTCTGTCACAGAGATACAAGAGAACTTCAGAGCAAAGAACATTCTTCTGGGATTGCTGAATAAACTCTTGTTTAAAGATTTATCTACAGATTTATTGTATCTAAAGAAGTGCATTTGTTTGCTATTTAAATTCATCCCATTTTTCAGATTGTCGAATGGTGAGAATGGCCAACCTAGGGATATTGATGTCAAGATGATAGAGCGCTTCGTGGTATTGATGTACCAAAGAACGTCTTCACTCAGCGACGTAAACGAGTGTCGCCGACATTTGTTCACCAAGAAGGGTTGCCCAAGTGAAAGTTTGCCACCAACAAGTGATGCACTTCTTCAACATACAAGACGGGCTATTTTTCAAGCTGGGTAAGTATTGAAAGACTATTCACGTTGAAGTTTGCAGAAGCATGTATTGGTAACATTGGGCGACCTGCCTTCCTTGAAGGCGAAAAAAGCTTTGGATAGTAGACCAATTCTTGAAGGTTCTTGAAGCTCCTTTTTGCTTTCACTTCATCAAACATTTCTTTGGTTCTGTTCCTTAACAAAACTTACTTCATACAAACTCAATAGTCATTGTGAAAACCAACTTTCATTGTTCGACCCAAACACCAAATTCAGACTCGATATGCTTCCAAATATTCTGGAAGGGAATGGCACTAAGATTTTGCTCTTTCCTTAAAGGTTTGTCTGGTATCAATCAACGGTGAAAACGCAGCATCTACCTCCAATTGTAGAATGGGGTTGGAATGAAAATGTGTCACCTTTATGGATGGTTGTCCTGGAAGCCTCAAAAGCATGCCAGGAGCTAATCAAATGTGGATGTAGGCAGAAATGTTCGACACGATGTAAATGCAGACAGTTTGGTTTGGAATGCACGGAATTGTGCATGTGCAATGGGCAGTGCCTCGAAGAATTAGACATTTGAACTTTCAATTTGAACTAATTTTCCTTTGACAATGAAATTTTCGCGCTTGATGAACAATTAATCGTTAGTAGAGGTCTGGATCCAAGTACCTCTTTCTAAAAATAGACTGCGGGCCTAATATGAAAGTTGAGAAATTGCTTTCATCGTTATGAGGATCTTAATACTGTGATATTAGTAATTTTAGTATTTCGCTCCCGGGTACTACAGAAAAATGATCAGCACCTTTCCTGGAGGTCTGGGACCAAGAACCCCATCTAAAAATAGAATATGGGGGCAATTCATTTTGAAATAACAATATTATTGCATTTTCATGCCTGATTATACACTTTTACAACTCTGTATGCTTTTAATATGGAAGTGTGGTGTAAAATTGGTAGAATTAGTTGAGGAGGACTGGGTCCGAGTATCATCATCTAAAAATAGCTTTTTGGGGTACTTTACAGGTGGGGTCCCGATCTCATCGTTTTCAGCATGTCAAAATCTATAGGTATGCCAATTTTCATGCTTTCTTCACTAAATGCACGATTGTTATGAAATCTGCCACTGGTTGCCCTCACTACCTTGTATACATTGATGTATGACAATTCAAGGATGCTAACCAGGCCCGTCGGAACCGGGGGGACTGGGGGGAGGGCTGGAGCCCCCTAATAATTGTCAAACTGTGGTATGTTTCCTTTATAACAGTGTACTGAATGAGAAGGAAAACAATGGGCAGCCCCCCCAATATGAAATTCGTTCCGACGGCACTGCTAACTGTTCAGCTCAAGAGGCTTGAGAAGTCTCCTGTAGCTCGTCGATTTTATATTGTAGTTTAGGTTTATCCAGGGCAGGCAGTGCTGGTAAAAGACTGCGCTGGGCCTCGTCGTTGTACATTTAGGACAGACAGTGCTTGAGAAAGACTGTGCTGTGCCTTGTCTATTAATTTGGGTTCACGGAGAACCGAGGATGTGTATTACAGATTTAGCTGAAAAGTTTAGCCTGGAAAGACTGCATGACAAAACGTAGAAGATGATTAGCCGCTCGCCAAATGTCGTCATTTCTTGTAATTCTCTTCACGGAAACGGACACAAAGTATATCTGCCCACAATTTTACATGTTACAGTAAACATGATAGTATGGCTGTCTACCTTTTGGTTAACCAAACAGTATGTTCAGAACAAAGTAGAAAATTATCCCTAGATGCTATTAATGATAGACCCAGGTCACTTTTTAGACTTTTTTCTATTGTAAGTTATTAGTCATTAGGTTTTTAACATGAAAAGTCTAGCACTCTATACTTTGTGGTACACTAAAATATCACGGGGAGATAAAATTCTGCCTAGATTTTCTATTCAGAAAGGGATACTTCGATCCAAGCTCATTCGATTTAATCATCTACTGTTAATAATCGCTCATTTAAAATGTAGCTTCATACAACTTATCAATCATCAAAATCTATTATGAACAACGCAGTTAATATATGCATAAGGCGATATGTATAAATATATATGCGTTTCCTGCCTCTGAAAATCAATGCAACCTATCACATGTACAGGAAAATGTTACCTTCACATTTCGCTACTTCTAAAAGTCTCACACAATTGGTATCAAATGCTGACTGTGAAATGAAGTAGTAGAAATGTTAAGTACCCTTACTGCATCTTCAAACTGAAACATATTCAGAAAGGCGAAAATCGTTATAATCGTAGGTTTTTTTTCAGATACGATCGATGCTAAACTGGCAGCCAGTGCGATAAAGGCTAATCATCCAAGGAAATTTGACCCCTTTATTGCTTTAACAAGCAACAATAGCATTAGTTCTAATTTCATTACAGTAAACAAAAAAAGGAATTGCACTGATTCTTTTAGCCTCTGTGTTTTCCAAACTTCAATAGGTAGTTCTTCTATGCTTTTCTTGAAGGCCTCTGAGAGGAGTAGTAGCAATCCAGAGATTTAATATTCACTTTATTTCGTATTCATACCAAAAATAGTAATGATTTATAAAAAAAGCCTATAGAGGCCTGGGCTCCAGTATTACATTCTAAAAATAGCATCAAGGGTAATATTTCAATTGCTTCAGTGTTATACTTTAATTGATTTGAATTGTATTTAAACCTATACCTTCATGCTCATTTTGAACGTTAGTTAACTAGTATGGATGAACTACGTATGAATAAAATCCAAAATTGAGGACTGGGGTCGAGAACCCCAGTCTAAAAATAGCACTTGAGGGCATTTTCCGGCTTGTGTCTGCTCAACATCATTATCAGTGTGTCAAATTAGCCCAGTGTACCCATTTTCATGCTGGTATCACAATTTGCACAATTCAAGTGAAATACTGTGCTTAGAGCAAGTGAAACACTATGAAGGTAAAACCCAAATTCAAGATCTGGGTTCCAGTACCTGTTGTATTTTTACGCATTCGTTAGGGTAGCTTGCGGTGACCGAAAAGCTAGATCCTCCTTTAACAATGCGATGGCTGAGAGAAATCAAACAGAGAAAAAGACAGAGTGCCAATCTATTATTAACACAAGTACTTTCTCTAAAACTGTAAAACTTGAGTGAGCAATTAGCTAGCAACTTTTATAGTAGTCTGTCTTGTGTCCCTTGACAATCCATTCTTCGTGTTAGCACCACTATGTTCACACGTCTCGGTTAATCAAAACGTGTTTACGAAGAAACAGGTGTTAGTAAACAACTTTAATACAAAGGGTGTTTACTAAAAAAGTTGTTTACCAAAAAAGTTGTATATAAAAATCGTTTATCAAAAACTTTACGTTCGTAACAGTACCCAATTCTAAAGATAGCATCAAGGGGTAAGATTATCAATTACATCTTTTCGTATAACTTTCCAGTTTGTTGAAAGAATAGAGGATGCTAAATTTTATATTCATATGAAATAGAATAATTATTTAGGAGAATAATGCCTAAAAAAGAGCTGGGTCGTCATCTTATAGTGACCTTTGTCAGATTCTGACATTGGCTGTCACAGCATGATATAAAGTTCTGTTTTCTGCCAATTGAATAATGTCTACGCCTCTTCTGTCTAAGCATTTGCCTATCCAACCGAGAAATGTCTGTCTCTGTCTTCCTCGATCTCTTTTTCCTTCTACTTTCCCTGTTACCACTTGGAATTCGATATCTCTTTTCCTCAGTACATGTCCCAAGAAGCTACATTGTCTCTTTAGTATCAGCTTCATTCTTCAGTCTGAGCCCTACTCAGTACATTGTCATTCGTTATCTTTATCCATGTGATTCTCATCATCCTCCGTAGAAGTCGTATTTCTGCCGTCTCGAGTTGGTTTTTTGATTGGTTGGCTTATTGTCCATGCCTCATATCCATACATCAATGTATTCCATATATATCACTTTATAAGTCTAAGCTTGGTTTGATTGTTAATACTTCCTGCAGCCAGCACATTTGACATAGACTTGAATGCTGTTTTTGCGATTCCAATTCTTCGATTTATTTCTTGATCTGATTTAGCATCTGATGTCTGTTATGACCGGGCAGAAACGGACAACAGAAACAGACGTGTCTCTAATAGTGCATATTCCAATTCTCTAATCACCGAACCATCACGGTTTTCCAATTTATAGATAAACATGACATGTCATCACATGACGAGCACAAGCAATACGTCATTAATTAGCATTTCCTAATGACACCATTAGAAAACTCATGATTCTACAGATGTGCCTTTGACCATGACATCAAATGCACACTGTCAGTTCTCTACGTTACATGTAATTAAGCTCCCTAGATACTCGAATTTTTCTACTTGTTTGACTTTTATTCCATCAATTACTAGTATTCCATCAATTACTATTTTTATTTGAAATGGTCATACTGAAAGTCTTCCCTTGTTTATCTGTAGGCCAAATCTTCTACTTCCTTCCGCTATTACATCAATATTGTTTTGTAGCTGTTCTTCTGAATATGCGACAATGACAGTATCATCTGCGTATCTGATGTTATTTACATTGAACCCACCTTCTTTTACTACATTCATTTGGCTGATTTTCCTCATTATCATCTCTGTGTATAGTATGAAGAGCTCTGGTGACAAAACACACCCTTGCCTTACACCTCTTGCTATGTTTACCCAATCACTCGTATCTTGTCAAATGCGTATCGCTGCCTGTTGTTGCCAGTGTAGATTCTTTATTAGTTCTAAATCTTTACCGTTAACGTCTAGTTCTTGAAGTAATTCAAATAATGTTGCATGTTGGACTTTATCAAACGTCTTTGTGTAATCGATAAAACATATATAGACATCTTTTTGCATCTCTACACATCTCTCCGTTATCATTCGAAACATGAATATTGCATTTTTTTTGTCCCCTTGTCTGGTATGAATCTGAAATGCTCTTCTGATGTTTTACCTTTTGCCCTGCATCTCATTCGCTGTATTAGAATTTTCAGAATCACTTTCATCATGTGGCTCATTAAGCTTATTGTGCGATGGAGCTCACATTTTGTTGTACCTGCTTTCTTTGGCAAAGTAATGTAGACAGATCGGGACATGTCTGCTGAAAAATGGCCTTCATCGTAAATCTTGCTGGCTACCTTAGTCATCTATTCTGCACCTAAGTCATCAAGGGCTCGAATCAACTCGATCCGGACCTGACTATTTCTGACCTGACCTTTTGGCATGCTTTTTATAGCTTTGACTATTTCTTCTTTTAAGATAGCCAAGTTTTCTCTTTCTCTCTTTGTAACTAGATATTCAGATAGCTCACAAATATATTCTTTCCATCTTTCAAGTAATTTTTCTTTTTCAAAAGTAATAGTGTCGTCTTTTGCTTCGATGCAATTGGCCGAAGAACACGTTTTGCATTTTCTAGTGGCTTCTTTTTTTTGGTATGCATTCGTTGGGTGTTTTTCTTTTCTATTTCTTAAATTTCCTGACATTGGTTGTTGAGTAAAAGCTCTCTTGCTTTTTGACAGGTATTTCTAACCGCCCTGTCTAATTTCTTGTATGCAATGATGTTATTATTTACTTTCCTTCTTTCATTCATTAGCTTCTTTCCAGTGTCATCCATGGCTTGTGCTTCTTTTTGCGACAAATTGTTATTGACATTTTAGCTGCTTCTTTTAATTTCGTTTGAAATAATTTGACTAATAGCTCAGTGCATTGATTTTCAATTGTAATTTCTATTTTCTTTTTTTCGTTTCTACCTCCTTGTAAACTTTTTCCTTAACTTCCCTATCCTTCTCTAGGCTTTTTAGATGCAGCTTTAGTGAATAACTTTTATGTTGTTTGTTGTTTTAGTCGTCGCGGTCTGGTCACTGTTGCAGTCTGCTTCTGGATGTGTGCGAATAACTCTTACAGTATTTCTGTATCTCCTATTGATTGTGATATAATCGATTTGATTTCTAGTAATCCCATCTGGACTTTTCTATGTCCAGAGTTTTCTTGGGTGATTAGTAAACCATGTATTCATATTGATTCGGTCATTTTGCTCCCACCATTCTGTTAACTTTTCTCCTCTTTCATTCTTCTCTCCCAGGCCTTTATGTCCTAAAACTTCCGCATGTCTGTCTCTTCAAGCTTTAGCATTGAAGTAACCTATAACTATGTTTAGTTCATGACGTTTCCATTCTTTTTTACATTTGTCTAATTCCTCAGAAAACTCTTCCAATTTCTCTTCAGTAAACTCACTTGTTGGCGCATAAACCTGCGTGATGTTTGTGTTGAAAGGTTCGGTTTTCAATTATACTAGAGCTATTCTGTCTGAGACCGACCAGAATCAAATAACTAAATTTGCAACATTTTCAGTCACTAAAATTACAACTCCACTGTGGATACATGGGTACTAATATCATATTCTAAAAATAGCATCAAAGGACAATTTTTATTTCATTTTCTCTTAACATATTTCAATATATAATAATGCCTGTAAATCTTTCCTCTTGCACTTTCTTCATTGATAAGTAATGACATATGGAGATTTGCCCCAATTCGAGGACTGGGGCCAAGTACCCCAGTCTAAAAATAGCACTTGGGGGCGTTTTTCGGCTTTAGTCTGTTCGGCATCTAACAGCCCAGACTATAATAAAGCTTTTACGGTATGCCGATTTACAATGATTGACAGAGATTCATTATCATTTGAGCCGATCCAAGATGACCTTCGCATATTTATTATGACTCATGATGATTCTCGATCACTCATGATGATTCTCGATCACTCATGATGATTCTCGATCACTCACAATGATTCACGATTATTAACACTGCTTCATGGTGGTTAATTCTGGCTCTCAACCATTTGCACTCATTTACAGAAGTTCGTGATTATGCAGACATGTCGCAAACTTGAAGAGTTTATCAGAGAGAATGGCTTGTGATCACTGCAATAAATTTCTGAAGGTGAACATTTCAAGTGCATCACGGATTCTGAAAAGAAACTTTATGACATACGTCGATCCATGACATACGGCACTGTTCCATTGACAAAACAGATAATTACAATTCAACCAATGATGTGTTTCATGAACAGTTTCATGGATATTGTCAGCGGTGTCAAACAGCTTCGTCACTTATTGAAAATTGTATCGAATAGAAAACCTTAATCCCCACAATAGATTTCCTTCCGGAATTTCTTTTTAAAGAAGACCTGTTTTGAAGAACTAAATTAAAGTTCGACTTAGAGAACCTTGACCTTCCACCTAAGAATTCGTTGCGCGGGCCCTGTTTGACATGCCTAGTTCATATTTATTCATTCTCAAAAACCTGACTATTGAAAAGGAAGAGGGCAACGGAGGTAGGGAGGACTGGCCTGTTTGTCATTCTCCTTGCCATATTTAAATAGACTAGCAGTAGCCTTGCAGGCCATGTGTAGATACATCAAGGATTTTTTATCTTAATAATCTTATCTTAATAATCAGGTTTTAATATTCTTATTGCATTTATTGAAAATACTTTATTTCGAAAGAGAGTTTTATGCAGCAAGGAAATCTTTTTAAAAGTTAGATGTCTTTTCAATATCCAATTACTGTATATAACCAAATTTGAAGATGGCGCGAAAAAGCAGAAACATAGCATGTTATATTTTTAAGGTAAAAAGATAAAAAATTTGCTCGTCTCTTATGTAAAACCGATTCCAAAATGGACTTTAACAGTTTCAAAACCATATTACGAATCATTTTCAAACTAACAAAAAATAACAACTACTGTATTGATCTTCATCTCTTAGACTGGGTCAAAATGACATCACAACACCTTCTGGTAACAACTGAAGCTAGAAGCTGCCGTCCCCTGGAATAAAGCATGTCCAACTTTAATTTTCGCTACATAAAAGTTGAAAAAAGTTCAACTTCTAAGTTAATTTGCCAATTCCACTGAGTGGTAGTACGCTCGGCGAATTTGCTGACGAAACTGGCCTTAACAAGCTCACAGTTTTTTGGTTTTCCTCAAACTTGGCCCATCGAATCTTCCAAAAATGTCCAAATAGGGTGTTATGGTTTTTAACTCTAAATTCTTCTTTTGTCAAATCTAAACCATATTGACACAGAAATTTAACAGACCGTTGCCTGAATTGTTCATTTGAATGTTTAAAGACTTACCTAAGAAGAAACATCCTTATCAGTCTGTTTGACTGGTTCTGGTTATACGCAACAGGTTGACCTTATAATTCACTTGCTGGTAGCATTTGTGAATGCCAGTTACAGTAGTTGCAACTTCATGCTTTTGAGTAGCCTTGAGTAGGCTTAATTATATCAAAGTCAGCGATCAATTTATTCGCTATCCGCTATGGGCAAATCTCCAGTTGGAAGTCTGATCCTCCTTTGCTACTTATGTAGCGTTACTTTTGGTATGTTTATTCTACAAATATTTTATGCCACATCTTAATGCAACATAGACAGTATTTTCTGTTAGAGATTTAAGGTGCAAAATTGCAACAACAACAAGGAAAATCAAGGAATTTTACGCTTTAAGAACCGTTCAAGCTACAACTTTACTCCTAATTTAAGAAAGAAAAACTTTTATTCCTAGCACTCTTTTTAAGACGCATTGAGGGATTGGATGAGTTTGAATAAAATTGGAGAGTGGTGAAACGAATAGATTTATGAAATTCTTCTAAATCTGTTGAAAGCTTTTGATTGTCTATCCATTCTTTTAACAATCTACACGCCTAGGGATTAGGTAGGAATTATTTTTTAATCTTGAAAGACTGTGCGTTCAACAGCACAGAAAGGATCGAAATAAAGTGACATTAAGGTGTAGGGTTCTGTCGCTGAACAACCGATAGACTACAAAGGAACAAACAGGAAAGTTCTGTGGCAATACAAACTAGTTTGATGATGTTTGTTATGGAGTACCACAAGGAACATTACATAACATTTTCATTGATTTGGGATATTTGATTTCAATGCAGGAAAGTTGAATGTACCAAGCTAACTTTACTTCATTGTACCGACTGGCAATGAAAAGCAGATCTTTTTGGCAATATTTTGATTAAAACTACAATGAGTAGACTTTCTATATGGCCAGCAAGTAGAACTTGCGTGTCGAAAAGTAAGAGATCAAACTAGCTTTTCTCAAAAGCTGATTAAATGCAAATGCTGTTACTGAAACAGCCAGGAAAATCTACCAATAACATTAAAAACATGAAATTAAAAATTGTAAGTACAGAGCTCGAAAATGCTGTCTAAATTTTTGCATTTCCATGTGCCTTCATATTTCAAGGTGAGCTTTGTGAAATATCAACACGTGAAGAATCAAGCAGCTATTGCAGGAAAATACGCGATGAAAGTCTAAAAATGGAGCAAGTCTTTTACAAGCTGACAAGAGAGATTTCGAACCCGGGCCCAGCAGATGCACCCATGCCCCTTCTGGATCAACCTCTAAACGCAACCTTCAAACACTTCCTAACAGACAAATTCGACGCCCATTGCTTCAATATCCAGTTCATTGTACTTTACAAAATGTTGGATGGCATATCTCAGGCAGCATTGAAGCATTTTGCAACCCAGAACTTCACAACCTTTCACGAATATAACAATGTTGCTCGGTTTTTTAAAAAATCCCTTGGGGTAAGTACCGTTTATGTTTGGTACCATAGCAAAATAGAGTTAAAGTTCGAAACCTCTTTCACCCATTAAAATGAACACAGCTTTTAGCAACTAGGAGGGCTGTTTCATCGGTAAAAAGGGATTAGAGCAATGGGGGTATGTTTAGAATTGCTGTAGAAGAAATTTATTGTCGTGTTTCAATTATCAAGGACAGATGATGTTCAGTTTTTGTACCCCCTTCCCCCAGGTCAATTTTGATATCTTTACTCTAACTTGTAATAAAGGGGCTAGGGGTGTAACATAGGCATGCTACTGGACACATGTTAAGGGGCTTCTTAAACACCTAATCTTTGGATCTTCTAGTTATGTACCAGGGAACTTCTAGGAAACAAGTTCCTAAAAGGCTTGAAATTGTTGGATCATATGTTTGATGACACTGTTGATAAGCATGTTGCAAGTTGGTCTAGACAAACAAATCTCAACAGTAAAAAGATATATAATAGTTTCAAACAATTTTGGAAAAGGGGAACTTACTAGTTTTTAATCTGACAAAAGATATCTTAATTACTAAAACAGCTAAAAAGTATTTTCTATAAACAGAAACGAATTACACACTAACGAGATACCATGAAGAGCAAAATATCACGACTTCCCCCTGGCTTTTATCATGGATCTAAAACACAACTACAAAATCATACCTTAAAAAAAATTTTACAAAATAAAAAAGAATTACAAGTTACGAGAAATTACGAGAAAGAGGAAGAATTGCAAGTTTTTGCTTCTTATTGAAAGTGTTTGGAGATATTTTAATAAGTTGATATAGCCAAAGAAATTGTAAGACTTGTAAAGAAAAAACCACAGTTTGTATGTTGTTAATAAATTTTAGCCATACCTTTCACCTCTACACAATTGTTGGTAGGGCTTTGAAATTCAAGAAAAATTTCTGGATTTTGAGTCGACATTTTCATAAGCAAAAAATGATCAAAATTCTCTAATTCTTTCTTACTGTTTAGCTAGTACCAGAAACAAACAGTTTGGACCTAATTTATGTCTTCAGTCTATTGTGGGCTCCTTTTGTATCATTAAAGGAAGCTGACTTCCGTACATGTAGACCTATAGGAACTTATATATATTTTGTTTTATATGACAAATAATAAAACATTAGTCATAAATTGCGCAATCCCTTGAATTTGTTGCTGCTTTAAACTAATGCCAACAACGATTTGGCCTCATTCACGATCGCATGTTTACTTGTTGTTCCAGGTCAAAGTAAACTGCCTTGGGTGCTAGTCATAGGTCTAAATTTTGCTCATGTAAAAAATGTTTTAAAATTTTTGGATGAGTTTGAACATGTGCTGGTATGATGATCAAAAAAATGTGTAGCCCTTTTTATTCAAACGTTTGTTGTTGTTTATATAACAAATAAACAAATAATTAGTTAAGAATGCTAAACTCTCTCCATCTGTTAAGAAAGCTTTATTCTCTTTTTCAGTTGCATGATAAAGAGAAACAGAAGTATTTTAAAGATCCGTCGATTAGCTATCCTTTCATGAAAGATTTTACAAAGAATGATCATTTTCTTTCGGATGAGTACTTTGTGGAAACATTTCTGGCAGGTTCAAGTGTCATGGTACTGCGTCGCATTACAAGAAGAGGTAATGAATCTATGTATATATAGTTAGAAGAAGTTTATCTAATAGATATATCTTTATAATAAGGATTTTCAGAAATGTCCGATTTTTCTCAAATTTTGCTAAGTGAACTGTTTATTCTTAAATTTTTAGTGAATGTTTGTGAATGATTAAGTCTAAATGTTCTTTTCTAAGTGTTGTTGTTGAGAAAATTCTGGTTCTGGTCAAAAATGTTTTGCAACGTTAATTAAAGTTTAATCTTTTTCTCACAAATTAATTTTTTTGTGCAAGTCTTGTAGCTTTATAGATCAAAAAGCTTTCCCAACTCTTTTATCAGGGACCAAAAAAACATGGGGCGCAGGGAGGCATGGCTTTCCCAATCTTTCAATAAGAGAAGATTAAAATCAACTCAAATTATTTACTTTGATCTGCTTTAAGATTACAGCCAATATATTGAACAAAAATCCACCAGTAAAATAGCGTCAGCGAAATGTTTGTTGAAGTTAGGGATTGAGGGGGTGAAAGGAAACTTTCTTTACACTGCTTACCCCTCCAGTGTAGGATCAGTGGCGTTTGCCCTGATCATTAGTTTAATAAGGAACCCTTTCCCTTCCCGTCGCTTTATTCATTTTCTCTGTTTTCTCTTAGCTCCTTGTTTGTGCTTTTTCTTCATTTTCTGCCATCACTAGAAGTTTTTAAAGCCCGGTTTACACTACAAATAGCTACCTGGGTTCAACCGAGGTTGAGTTCACCCAGAGTAAACTCTGTTAAATTTGTATTCTAAACGGAAAGTGGGTTGAAACTGGATAGGTTTTGCACATTTGTCGTGACAGCATTTACTGTCAAAAAATCGCAATAACCTGTAATATTCCATTTCCGCGAACAGCAGCTGCAGTTTCTTTATATTTCGCAAAAATATTCTACAACTGTTCATTTCTTAAAGATTATGGTAATGCTATTCAACCAATTGATAAAAAGAGGCCAAATACTGGCGCCTTTTTCAATTCACGACCTTAATCCCCATCCGCAGGTGAAAAATTACCCAGATTCAACCCCGTTTTGCGTTTCGTATATTGGTTGCATAAGCTTGGGTTCAACCTCTGCAACGTTGCATTTACACTGCAAAAATCTAACTTAGATTCTCTCTACCCCGGTTCAACCAAGGCTCGATTTTATAGTCTACAGGGCTTTAAAAACCATTTTACAATTTTTGTCCCCTATCGTTATTCAATTTTGACAATATACACTGCAAACGACACTTTTTGGCGCCAAACATTGCGCCTCAAGCTTGCATTGAAGTGCAATAAGATTTTTATATTCCTTGTACAATTGCTTGATGATCGCAATGATCTCATTTAGCTTGAAGCGTTGTAGTTGCATTCTATAACCTTCCTGTTCTGTACCCCAAAACATTGTAATGGTGACGAGCTAGCATAATTATTTGCCAACCTGTCTATAGCTCCCTTCTCCACTCCAAAATGTGTTCTGGCATCCCTGCAGTGTACATCTGCTTTGCCATAGTTATACTCACATATTTGTCCCTGCCTGGAAGCTGCTTTATATAACCCTTGGACCAAACCGGGAGACTTTTACGTTGTTGGTAATTAACGTTGATTAAGAAACTGAGAAATTCCCAGTACTGGAAGTTTTTTTGAATCGACATTGATTTCTTCTGCTGCCACTATCTAACATAATCTTTTTTAATATTTTTTGAATTCGGTAATAGGCAAAATTGGTACTAATTGGAATGTCCTAAAACAAAGATTGAATCCAAAGTTCAACTGGGGTAAAGCGATTCACTCTGTTACAAAAAGAGGCTGTTGGCAGGTACTAACATAACTTATATCTAAAAAAGGGATTTACAAATTGTGTCTCCTCCTTTTTTCTTCTTGTTGTTTCTTACATTTCAAATATCAAATATTTTTGATTTTGCATTCTACGAAATTATTAAGAAGTTTTCAGAATACCAAATGATTTAGAAAAGCTAAGGCCTTTTTTCATAAGCCTAGTATCTATTATCAAACACTGTTTGTAACTTTTAATTTTCAAGATTATTAGAATCTAAATGAATTACACTGTTTCTTGTTAGTCAATCATTGGAAGAATGGTGTATGTTGCAGAATTTCCATTGCTTACTGGATTAAAGAACCTCCCCAACATATTGCCTAGAAAATATCCACCTGGTGTCAAGATGATCCCCCAAACCAACCCCATCGCAATATTTGCAAGTCGGTATAATCCAAAGAAAAGGAAATACGAGCTGAAACCGGTCGCCATTCAGATAGATGACACACAAGGTATGTGATAGAAAGCTTTTAACCGCCTAAATCTAGTCATACTGAATTAGCTGCCTACTGCTTCAACCTATCATGCAGCATTAGGTATTAATGACGATGCCGAAGATATCTTGGTACCAATATTGTTGAATGTTTTGAGCGAAATGCGTTTCCTCCGCAGGTGCAAAATTCTAAACGCTTTGATGTACAATAAATTTGCATTATGAAGTTGGGCTATGCAAAAGCTTTTACTTTCTGAACTGCGATTTTCACGGCGTAGTATTTTTATCATGACTTAACCCTAACCAGACTAGGCTTTTTGAAACTTTCGGGAGACTAAGTGCCCCCCCCCCCCCCCTCCGTAATTTAGCTAGGACAATGAACTTTGTTTGGATGGTACTCATATCTATTCTCCACATTTCTCCACATATCTATACTAATGTTCAATTTTTAAGTCACGTGGTTTAACGATGACGTCATCATAATGGTGGCCGGGTGGCGCAAAAATTTAGAAAATTTTAGAAAATCTTAAAATATTCATAAATTCCAAAGCATCGGATTTTAACATAAGTAAATTTAATGCATCTTCTAATAGAAACAAGAAGAATGACACAATTTTAATGCTACTTCTCAAAATTATTAACGTTCCACACAAAAGAACTCAACATATTTTGTATTTGGCTATAATTCTTTCTATATAACTAAATGATCGATACAACCAAATGTCATGTTTAAGTTCATTTTAATGCCTTAGCAGACAAATTAATCAAAACTTGCAGTTTTATTAATGTAAAACCTATAAAAATGTCAAAAATGTGTGCACATGCGCAGCATAAAAGTCATAGAAAAGAATGTTGAATTTATATTTTCTGGTCAGAATCATGAAGAGAGCACAAATTAATGCCTAGATACTTATTTTCATCAATAAATCTACTTTTGTTGCGAATCCGTGGCAGATTAAACTATTTATTACTTGACTAGTTTTAAAAACGCCACTTCAAAACCCCCTGATTAAAAAAAAAATTATCTTTTTATATGAACATGTGTCAGACAGGTTAAAACTAAAAGTCAGGAGGTATGAGGGGTATTGCTTTGAAACTCCTGAAGTTATGTAAGAAAAACCAACTAGGGGGCACTTTGTGTCCCCCCCTAGTCTGGATACGGTTAAATTAATCCAATCATTTTTCCTATAAAACTAGCGGCAAAAGTGTATGCTCCATGCGATGGATTTCATTGGCAAATGGCAAAAGCGATTTTTCAAGTCTCCAGTATGTATTACACACAAGTTCACGAGCATTTACTGCGCACTCACTTTCGTATGGAACCAATTTGTGTTGTTTTGAAACGGCAGCTATCCAAGTTCCATCCCCTGCACGAGCTACTGAAATACCACTGTAGAGGACTAGTCGCGGTAAATGCAAATGGTTTCAAGGCACTTAATAGCCCAGGGGGTTTCCTGAACCAGCTGTTCGGATATGGACACGTTGGTAGTTACAAATTGCTGCAAAGAGGATATGAGAAGATGGTATGGAATGACATTGGTCTGGAAAACAATATTAAGGTAAAAATTAGTTAAGCGTCTATTGATGCAGTTACTTTTATTTCCCCTTTTTGTTATAATGTGCCCCTTTGAGGTGATAAACAGACTTTCACTGGAAATAGCAAACAACTTTTGACATCTGATGGTGATATTAAAGTCTTCTTTCTCAGTAACTTCGAAATATCAACAACTTCAAAACATTGGAAGTAAAAACTTGCGGATAAATAAAGAGAAGATTAATTAGAAAGATGAAGATTCTATGCAACTTAGGTTCTTTACAATCTATCTTGGATGACGCAATCAACGAAAGATTGTTAGAAAAACCGTCAAGGACTTTATTCTTTGCTATTTGCAGGACAATTATAAAGCTTTAATTTGCAGTCAAGCAGTCCTGCCCAGATTTCTGCCCTTACCTTTGTGCAACCTTGATTTTTTCAAAATAATTTTAATGGCACGTTTTTTAAACCATTTTGCAATCGAATATTCTTTTTTAGGAACGTGCGATGAACGACAAAAAGAAGGTTCCTTTTTATCCGTACCGCGATGATGGCATCGTCGTCGATCGAGTAATAAAGAAGTTTGCAGGATCTTTTGTTGATATGTAAGCCTTGTATCAAGCTTATCTACTCTCATTTGCCTTGTCGTCATAGCATGTTGACAGGGCTTTCAGCGATTAATGTCTTAAAATTGATTTCAATTATGATATCTCCTAGTTCAAATACAATACCTCAACACTTTTTTAGAACAATCTCAAGCTGATGCTTACAACATATTCAACCATACTTCTTACATGAATTTTTTTTGCAGATATTACGGTGCTGATGAAGACGTCCAACAGGACAGCGAGCTTCAAAGCTTTATAAACGAGCTTTCTATTAACGGAAGGAGGCCGCCAAACAATGGAACCGGAAGGGTGAGATGTTTAGATACTGTTATAGATTTCTCAATGCTTTCTCAGTATCAAATCTTTTTTTTCTGAGACGGAGTTTAAATTTTATTTTGCAGGTTAAAGGTCTACCTTCACATTTTACAACGAAGTTTCAAGTTGCAAAGTTTCTTTCAGAAGTACTCTGGATTCAAGTTCATCATGCTTTGATGACCTATCCACCGCTCGTTTTTGAATCGACAATGGCTCTATCTCCATCTAAACTTTATGCAGATTCTAGAGGATACAAGGAAAAGAATCTTGCCTATATGCTCTCAGGTCCTCAGGCAGCTATTGTAAGCCCTCCTCCGTCTTTTTTATATACCTGGCATGGCATTCCTTTTTAACCATACACTTTACTCAATTAAGATCTTATACTGTCGAGATGACACTTCAACTACTTTAATCACACTATCAATACGATTCAGCGGGGAGTACGCGCCTCGATTGGCTCTCTTTAGTTGCTACAATGCCTGCCAAAAGTTTTGGAACACTGACATCACTTTCCAAGGTCAAAATCAATCACCCCCCTCTCCCCTATAGAACAATGTTGGTTTACTATCAAACGGGTTAGGATTTTGGGGAGCACTTTCTTTTGCGCTTCTTTTATGAAATTTTTCTAAATCATCAACATTGTTTTAGGGGGAAGGGGGCGGAAGTAGCAATTTTTTTTCATGAAAGGAATGAAAGATATCAAATGTATGCTGGGTGTTCCAAGTACTTTTAGCAGGCATGGTAGAACTGCCTTCCTCAGCCACTTGATTTAAGAAGCTCAGTTTCAGACAATGCAATCAAAGGATTGTTTATCAGAGCACATGATATATTCTAAAATATTGTAAAGTAATTCTTAAAAGTGCAAGATAATGAATACAAAGCAAGAAGCGACATAAATTTGTCTTTTTTCTGAAATAGATCCAATCAAGGCTGGCTGCAAGCATTGGAACTGTCCATTACGACAGTCTGTTTGATTATGGTGAAGAGCTGAGAGACGAACCAATGAAAAGACTGGTAGCAAGGACTTACAGGGAACTAATGGAGAAAGTAAAACCACTTCTTGATAGAAGAAATGAGCGAAGGTTGAAAAGGGGACAAGCCACATACCCATTCATCGTTCCTAGTTGGGTTCCAAACAGCATCACCACATAGAAAAGAAAATTGTACCTCAAGTTGAGGTGCACTAATTCATTTCTCGTTACTTGGCTTATTTATGGCATAATGCAATAAAGAACGGAAATGACATAAACTCAACAACCAATATTAAGCCAAGGTCATGCAACCAGTATCCTAAAATATACAGCATCTAAAAAAGTTAACTAACATAGTTCAAAGTAGGCATGGCTTCTAGAAATAAAGCTTAATGTGTACGGAGCTCCATTTCTCTTATGCCAGTAGCCTTTCTGCCTATTGTTTGAATAATGGAATGGATAGGACGCTTTCTTAAAAAATATCCTGCAGCCTCACTAGCATGAAAAGTTCCTATCACGAATATAAATAATTGATAGCAGGTTTTACAGAAAACAAATCGCGGCACTAAGGTATATTAAACTGAAAACCCTATAATCTTGCTTTTCACCGGAAAAATTAACTAAAAGTATTGTCTTTAAAAGCCCAAAACTATTTACGGGTCAAAATAGGTGATTTTTGCAAGTCTTGACGTTTTTGATGGAGACCTTGATAGAAAACGTATCTTTTAGAGCGTGAATGTCCTTTCATTGGAGACAAGTCTTGAATAAAATCCTTTTGTCTTTGATGTAGCAAGGCGGAAATTCGTTTTCGTCCAATTAGATGCTTTGTTTACAATTTTCTTTTAGTCAATCAGAGCTTTCCAATTTTGCCTGGTTTGTTTACAACTTTCTCAAAAGCACTCCTAGCTGAAGGAAATTAAATGTTGAAGGAAATTAAAATGTTTATTAAGACCATTAGGAAAAAGGATTTTTAAGTTAAAAATGAATGTGTGTTTATGTTTGTGCAAGTAAGACAGAGGTGATGTTGGCAGGGGAAAGTACCAGGCTGTTGTGATGTTTGGCTTTATCATCAACCATAACCAATCCTTCCACATCAGATCTCACTTTACCTGTTCTTCTTCCTGTCTGTGTGATTTACTGCATCATCTGCACCAAATGCCAATCTCTTCACATCGGCAAAACCTCCCGTCAAATTAACAACCGTTTTGGAGAGCACTTGAGAAATTATGCTAACAAAATCCATCTGACAGAAAAACACCAAAGCGATGCAGATAGCAACATATCTAAACATTTTAACTCCTCCAATCATTCTACTGCCGACATGTCCATCCTTGGCTTATTGCATGCACCACAAGATGCCACCAAACGGAAGAATTTGGAGAAACGTTTAAATTTTAGCCTAAAAACTCTTTATCCTAAAAGTAGTCTTAATGAACATTTTAATTTCCTTCAATAATTTCTTTTCACGTCTATTTCCTACTCTTTTCTTACTTTTCTCCCATTCCTCTACTCTAATTTTTTCGGTTAACAAAAGACTTTAAAAGAAGGAAACTTTCTTTTAGAGAAAAAGTCTGCTTTTATTTCAGTGAAGACTTTTACGGATCAAAAAGGGTCATTTCTCTAAGGCTATAGGCTTGCCTTTTTTCACAAAAGACTATAAAAGAAGGAAACTTTCTTTTAGAGAATAACTTTGCTTTTATTTCAGTGAAGACTTTTACGGGTCAAAAAGGGTCATTTCTCTAAGGCTATAGCCTTGCTTTTTTCACAAAAGACTTTAATAGAAGGAAACTTTCTTTTGGAGAATAACTTTTCTTTCATTTCAGTGAAGACTTTTACAGGTCAAAAAGGGTCATTTCTCTAAAGCTATAGCCTTGCCTTTTTTCACAAAAGACTTTAAAAGAAGGAAACTTTCTTTTAGAGAAAAAGTCTGCTTTTATTTCAGTGAAGACTTTTTCGGGTCAAAAAGGGTCATTTCTCTAAGGCTATAGCCTTGCTTTTTTCACAAAAGACTTTAATAGAAGGAAACTTTCTTTTGGAGAATAACTTTGCTTTCATTTCAGTGAAGACTTTTACAGGTCAAAAAGGGTCATTTCTCTAAAGCTATAGCCTTACCTTTTTTCACAAAAGACCTTAAAAGAAGGAAACTTTCTTTTAGAGAAAAAGTCTGCTGTTATTTGAGTGAAGACTTTTATGGTTCAAAAAGGGACATTTCTCTAAGGATATAGCCTTGCCATTTTTCACAAAAGACCTTAAAAGAAGGAAAGTTTCTTTGAGAGAAAAAGTCTGCTTTTATTTCAGTGAAGACTTTTACGGGTCAAAAAGGGTCATTTCTCTAGGGCTATAGCCTTGCCTTTTTTCACAAAAGACTTTAAAAGAAGGAAACTTTCTTTTGGAGAATAACTTTGCTTTCATTTCAGTGAAGACTTTTACAGGTCAAAAAGGGTCATTTCTCTAAAGCTATAGCCTTACCTTTTTTCACAAAAGACCTTAAAAGAAGGAAACTTTCTTTTAGAGAAAAAGTCTGCTGTTATTTGAGTGAAGACTTTTATGGTTCAAAAAGGGACATTTCTCTAAGGCTATAGCCTTGCCATTTTTCACAAAAGACCTTAAAAGAAGGAAACTTTCTTTTAGAGAAAAAGTCTGCTTTTATTTGAGTGAAGACTTTTACGGGTCAAAAGGGTCATTTCTCTAGGGCTATAGCCTTGCCTTTTTTCACAAAAGACTATAAAAGAATGAAACTTTCTTTTAGAGAAAAAGTCTGCTTTTATTTCAGTGAAGACTTTTACGGATCAAAAAGAGGTCATTTCTCTAAGGCTATAGGCTTGCCTTTTTTCACAAAAGACTAAAAAAGAAGGAAACTTTCTTTTAGAGAATAACTTTGCTTTTATTTCAGTGAAGACTTTTACGGTTCAAAAAGGGTCATTTCTCGAAGGCTATAGCCTTGCTTTTTTCACAAAAGACTTTAATAGAAGGAAACTTTCTTTTGGAGAATAACTTTGCTTTCATTTCAGTGAAGACTTTTACAGGTCAAAAAGGGTCATTTCTCTAAAGCTATAGCCTTGCCTTTTTTCACAAAAGACTTTAAAAAAAGGAAACTTTCTTTTAGAGAAAAAGTCTGCTTTTATTTCAGTGAAGACTTTTACAGGTCAAAAAGGGTCATTTCTCTAAGGCTATAGCCTTACCTTTTTTCACAAAAGACTATAAAAGAAGGAAACTTTCTTTTAGAGAAAAAGTCTGCTTTTATTTGAGTGAAGACTTTTACGGGTCAAAAAGGGTCATTTCTCTAGGGCTATAGCCTTGCCTTTTTTCACAAAAGACTATAAAAGAAGGAAACTTTCTTTTAGAGAAAAAGTCTGCTTTTATTTCAGTGAAGACTTTTACGGATCAAAAAAGGGTCATTTCTCTAAGGCTATAGGCTTGCCTTTTTTCACAAAAGACTATAAAAGAAGGAAACTTTCTTTTAGAGAATAACTTTGCTTTTATTTCAGTGAAGACTTTTACGGGTCAAAAAGGGTCATTTCTCTAAGGCTATAGCCTTGCTTTTTTCACAAAAGACTTTAATAGAAGGAAACTTTCTTTTGGAGAAAAACTTTGCTTTCATTTCAGTGAAGACTTTTACAGGTCAAAAAGGGTCATTTCTCTAAAGCTATAGCCTTGCCTTTTTTCACAAAAGACTTTAAAAGAAGGAAACTCTCTTTTAGAGAAAAAGTCTGCTTTTATTTCAGTGAAGACTTTTACGGGTCAAAAAGGGTCATTTCTCTAAGAATATAGCCTTGCTTTTTTCACAAAAGACTTTAATAGAAGGAAACTTTCTTTTAGAGAATAACTTTGCTTTTATTTCAGTGAAGACTTTTACGGGTCAAAAAGGGTCATTTCTTTAAGGCTATAGCCTTGCTTTTTTCACAAAAGACTTTAATAGAAGGAAACTTTCTTTTAGAGTATAACTTTGCTTTTATTTCAGTGAAGACTTTTACGGGTCAAAAAGGGTCATTTCTCTAAGGCTATAGCCTTGCCTTTTTTCACAAAAGACTATAAAAGAAGGAAACTTTCTTTTAGAGAATAACTTTGCTTTTATTTCAGTGAAGACTTTTACGGGTCAAAAAGGGTCATTTCTCTAAGGCTATAGACTTGCCTTTTTTCACAAAAGACTTTAAAAGAAGGAAACTTTCTTTTAGAGAATAACTTTGCTTTTATTTCAGTGAAGACTTTTATGGGTCAAAAAGGGTCATTTCTCTAAGGCTATAGCCTTGCTTTTTTCACAAAAGACTTTAATAGAAGGAAACTTTCTTTCGGAGAATAACTTTGCTTTCATTTCAGTGAAGACTTTTACAGGTCAAAAAGGGTCATTTCTCTAAAGCTATAGCCTTACCTTTTTTCACAAAAGACCTTAAAAGAAGGAAACTTTCTTTTAGAGAAAAAGTCTGCTGTTATTTCAGTGAAGACTTTTACGGGTCAAAAAGGGTCATTTCTTTAAGGCTATAGCCTTGCTTTTTTCACAAAAGACTTTAATAGAAGGAAACTTTCTTTTAGAGTATAACTTTGCTTTTATTTCAGTGAAGACTTTTACGGGTCAAAAAGGGTCATTTCTCTAAGGCTATAGCCTTGCCTTTTTTCACAAAAGACTATAAAAGAAGGAAACTTTCTTTTAGAGAATAACTTTGCTTTTATTTCAGTGAAGACTTTTACGGGTCAAAAAGGGTCATTTCTCTAAGGCTATAGCCTTGCCTTTTTTCACAAAAGACTTTAAAAGAAGGAAACTTTCTTTTAGAGAATAACTTTGCTTTTATTTCAGTGAAGACTTTTATGGGTCAAAAAGGGTCATTTCTCTAAGGCTATAGCCTTGCTTTTTTCACAAAAGACTTTAATAGAAGGAAACTTTCTTTCGGAGAATAACTTTGCTTTCATTTCAGTGAAGACTTTTACAGGTCAAAAAGGGTCATTTCTCTAAAGCTATAGCCTTACCTTTTTTCACAAAAGACCTTAAAAGAAGGAAACTTTCTTTTAGAGAAAAAGTCTGCTGTTATTTGAGTGAAGACTTTTATGGTTCAAAAAGGGACATTTCTCTAAGGCTATAGCCTTGCCATTTTTCACAAAAGACCTTAAAAGAAGGAAACTTTCTTTGAGAGAAAAAGTCTGCTTTTATTTCAGTGAAGACTTTTACGGGTCAAAAAGGGTCATTTCTCTAAGGCTATAGCCTTGCTTTTTTCACAAAAGACCTTAAAACAAGGAAAGTTTCTTTTAGAGAATAACTTTGCTTTTATTTCAGTGAAGACTTTTACGGGTCAAAAAGGGTCATTTCTCTAAGGCTATAGCCTTGCCTTTTTTCACAAAAGACTATAAAAGAAGGAAACTTTCTTTTAGAGAATAACTTTGCTTTTATTTCAGTGAAGACTTTTACGGGTCAAAAAGGGTCATTTCTCTAAGGCTATAGCCTTGCCTTTTTTCACAAAAGACTTTAAAAGAAGGAAACTTTCTTTTAGAGAATAACTTTGCTTTTATTTCAGTGAAGACTTTTACGGGTCAAAAAGGGTCATTTCTCTAAGGCTATAGCCTTGCTTTTTTCACAAAAGACTTTAATAGAAGGAAACTTTCTTTCGGAGAATAACTTTGCTTTCATTTCAGTGAAGACTTTTACAGGTCAAAAAGGGTCATTTCTCTAAAGCTATAGCCTTGCCTTTTTTCACAAAAGACTTTAAAAGAAGGAAACTTTCTTTTAGAGAAAAAGTCTGCTTTTATTTCATTGAAGACTTTTACGGGTCAAAAAGGGTCATTTCTCTAAGGCTATAGCCTTGCCTTTTTTCACAAAAGACTATAAAAAAAGGAAACTTTCTTTTAGAGAATAACTTTGCTTTTATTTCAGTGAAGACTTTTATGGGTCAAAAAGGGTCATTTCTCTAAGGCTATAGCCTTGCTTTTTTCACAAAAGACTTTAATAGAAGGAAACTTTCTTTCGGAGAATAACTTTGCTTTCATTTCAGTGAAGACTTTTACAGGTCAAAAAGGGTCATTTCTCTAAAGCTATAGCCTTGCCTTTTTTCACAAAAGACTTTAAAAAAAGGAAACTTTCTTTTAGAGAAAAAATCTGCTTTTATTTGAGTGAAGACTTTTACAGGTCAAAAAGGGTCATTTCTCTAAGGCTATAGCCTTACCTTTTTTCACAAAAGACTTTAATAGAAGGAAACTTTCTTTTGGAGAATAACTTTGCTTTCATTTCAGTGAAGACTTTTACAGGTCAAAAAGGGTCATTTCTCTAAAGCTATAGCCTTGCCTTTTTTCACAAAAGACTTTAATAGAAGGAAACTTTCTTTTAGAGAATAACTTTGCTTTTATTTCAGTGAAGACTTTTACGGGTCAAAAAGGGTCATTTCTCTAAGGCTATAGCCTTGCTTTTTTCACAAAAGACTTTAATAGAAGGAAACTTTCTTTTGGAGAATAACTTTGCTTTCATTTCAGTGAAGACTTTTACAGGTCAAAAGGGTCATTTCTCTAAAGCTATAGCCTTACCTTTTTTCAAAAAAGACTTTAAAAGAAGGAAACTTTCTTTTAGAGAAAAAGTCTGCTTTTATTTCAGTGAAGACTTTTACGGGTTAAAAAGGGTCATTTCTCTAAGGCTATAGCCTTGCTTTTTTCACAAAAGACTTTAATAGAAGGAAACTTTCTTTTAGAGAAAAAGTCTGCTTTTATTTGAGTGAAGACTTTTACAGGTCCAAAAGGGTCATTTCTCTAAGGCTATAGCCTTACCTTTTTTCACAAAAGACTTTAATAGAAGGAAACTTTCTTTTGGAGAATAACTTTGCTTTTATTTCAGTGAAGACTTTTACGGGTCAAAAAGGGTCATTTCTCTAAGGCTATAGCCTTGCTTTTTTCACAAAAGGCCTTAAAACAAGGAAAGTTTCTTTTAGAGAATAACTTTGCTTTTATTTCAGTGAAGACTTTTACGGGTCAAAAAGGGTCATTTCTCTAAGGCTATAGCCTTTCCTTTTTTCACAAAAGACCTTAAAACAAGGAAAGTTTCTTTTAGAGAATAACTTTGCTTTTATTTGAGTGAAGACTTTTACGGGTCAAAAAGGGTCATTTCTCTAGGGCTATAGCCTTGCCTTTTTTCACAAAAGACTATAAAAGAAGGAAACTTTCTTTTAGAGAAAAAGTCTGCTTTTATTTCAGTGAAGACTTTTACGGATCAAAAAAGGGTCATTTCTCTAAGGCTATAGCCTTGCTTTTTTCACAAAAGACTTTAATAGAAGGAAACTTTCTTTTGGAGAATAACTTTGCTTTCATTTCAGTGAAGACTTTTACAGGTCAAAAAGGGTCATTTCTCTAAAGCTATAGCCTTGCCTTTTTCACAAAAGACTTTAAAAAAAGGAAACTTTCTTTTAGAGAAAAAGTCTGCTTTTATTTCAGTGAAGACTTTTACGGGTCAAAAAGGGTCATTTCTCTAAGGTTATAGCCTTGCCTTTTTTCACAAAAGACTTTAAAAGAAGGAAACTTTCTTCTAGAGAAAAAGTCTGCTTTTATTTGAGTCAAGACTTTTACGGGTCGATAAAAGGTCATTTCTCTAACGCCTTGCCTTTTTTCACAAAAGACTCTAGAAGAAGGAAACTTTCTTTTCGAGAAAAAGTGTGCTTTTATTCCAGTGAAGACTTTTATGGTTCAAAAAGGGACATTTCTCTAAGGCTATAGCCTTGCCATTTTTCACAAAAGACCTTAAAAGAAGGAAACTTTCTTTGAGAGAAAAAGTCTGCTTTTATTTCAGTGAAGACTTTTACGGGTCAAAAGGGGTCATTTCTGCAAGGCTATAGCCTTGCCTTTTTTTCACAAAAGACTTTAAAAGAAGGAAACTTTCTTTTAGAGAAAAAGTCTGCTTTTATTCCAGTGAAGACTTTTATGGGTCAAAAAGGGTCATTTCTCTAAGGCTATAGCCTTGCCTTTTTTCACAAAAGACTTTAAAAGAAGGAAACTTTCTTTTAGAGAATAACTTTGCTTTTATTTCAGTGAAGACTTTTACGGGTCAAAAAGGGTCATTTCTCTAAGGTTATAGCCTTGCCTTTTTTCACAAAAGACTTTAAAAGAAGGAAACTTTCTTCTAGAGAAAAAGTCTGCTTTTATTTCAGTGAAGACTTTTACGGGTCAAAAAGGGTCATTTCTCTAAGGCTATAGCCTTGCCTTTTTTCACAAAAGACTATAAAAGAAGGAAACTTTCTTTTAGAGAATAACTTTGCTTTTATTTCAATGAAGACTTTTACGGGTCAAAAAAGGTCATTTCTCCAAGGCTATAGACTTACCTTTTTTCACAAAAGACTTTAAAAGAAGGAAACTTTCTTTTAGAGAATAACTTTGCTTTTATTTCAATGAAGACTTTTACGGGTCAAAAAGGGTCATTTCTCTAAGGCTATAGCCTTGCCTTTTTTCACAAAAGACTTTAAAAGAAGGAAACTTTCTTTTAGAGAAAAATTCTGCTTTTATTTGAGTGAAGACTTTAACGGGTCAAAAAGGGTCATTTCTCTAGGGCTATAGCCTTGCCTTTTTTCACAAAAGACTTTAAAAGCAGGAAACTTTCTTTTAGAGAAAAAGTCTGCTTTTTTTTGAGTGAAGACTTTTACGGATCAAAAAAGGGTTATTTCTCTAAGGCTATAGGCTTGCCTTTTTTCACAAAAGACTATAAAAGAAGGAAACTTTCTTTTAGAGAATAACTTTGCTTTTATTTCAGTGAAGACTTTTACGGGTCAAAAAGGGTCATTTCTCTAAGGCTATAGCCTTGCTTTTTTCACAAAAGACTTTAATAGAAGGAAACTTTCTTTTGGAGAATAACTTTGCTTTCATTTCAGTGAAGACTTTGACAGGTCAAAAAGGGTCATTTCTCTAAAGCTATAGCCTTGCTTTTTTCACAAAAGACTTTAAAAGAAGGAAACTTTCTTTTAGAGAAAAAGTCTGCTTTTATTTCAGTGAAGACTTTTACGGGTCAAAAAGGGTCATTTCTCTAAGGCTACAGCCTTGCTTTTTTCACAAAAGACTTTAATAGAAGGAAACTTTCTTTTAGAGAATAATTTTGCTTTTATTTCAGTGAAGACTTTTACGGGTCAAAAAGGGTCATTTCTCTAAGGCTATAGCCTTGCTTTTTTCACAAAAGACTTTAATAGAAGGAAACTTTCTTTTAGAGAATAACTTTGCTTTTATTTCAGTGAAGACTTTTACGGGTCAAAAAGGGTCATTTCTCTAAGGCTATAGCCTTGCCTTTTTTCACAAAAGACTATAAAAGAAGGAAACTTTCTTTTAGAGAATAACTTTGCTTTTATTTCAGTGAAGACTTTTACGGGTCAAAAAGGGTCATTTCTCTAAGGCTATAGCCTTGCCTTTTTTCACAAAAGACTATAAAAGAAGGAAACTTTCTTTTAGAGAATAACTTTGCTTTTATTTCAGTGAAGACTTTTATGGGTCAAAAAGGGTCATTTCTCTAAGGCTATAGCCTTGCTTTTTTCACAAAAGACTTTAATAGAAGGAAACTTTCTTTCGGAGAATAACTTTGCTTTTATTTCAGTGAAGACTTTTACAGGTCAAAAAGGGTCATTTCTCTAAGGCTATAGCCTTACCTTTTTTCACAAAAGACCTTAAAAGAAGGAAACTTTCTTTTAGAGAAAAAGTCTGCTGTTATTTGAGTGAAGACTTTTACGGGTCAAAAGGGGTCATTTCTGCAAGGCTATAGCCTTGCCTTTTTTTCACAAAAGACTTTAAAAGAAGGAAACGTTCTTTTAGAGAAAAAGTCTGCTTTTATTTGAGTGAAGACTTTTACGGGTCAAAAAGGGTCATTTCTCTAGGGCTATAGCCTTGCCTTTTTTCACAAAAGACTTTAAAAGAAGGAAACGTTCTTTTAGAGAATAACTTTGCTTTTTTTTCAGAGAAGACTTTTACGGGTCAAAAAGGGTCATTTCTCTAAGGCTATAGCCTTGCTTTTTTTCACAAAAGACTTTAAAAGAAGGAAACTTTCTTTTAGAGAAAAAGTCTTCTTTTATTTGTGTGAAGACTTTAACGGGTCAAAAAGGGTCATTTCTCTAAGGCTATAGTCTTGCCTTTTTTCACAAAAGACTTTAAAAGAAGGAAACTTTCTTTTAGAGAAAAAGACTGCTTTTATTTGAGTGAAGACTTTTACGGGTCAAAAAGGGTCATTTCTCTAGGGCTATAGCCTTGCCATTTTTCACAAAAGACTTTAAAAGAAGAAAACTTTCTTTTAGAGAATAACTTTGCTTTTTTTTCAGAGAAGACTTTTACGGGTCAAAAAGGGTCATTTCTCTAAGGCTATAGCCTTGCCTTTTTTCACAAAAGACTTTAAAAGAAGGAAACTTTCTTTTAGAGAAAAATTCTGCTTTTATTTGAGTGAAGACTTTAACGGGTCAAAAAGGGTCATTTCTCTAGGGCTATAGCCTTGCCTTTTTTCACAAAAGACTTTAAAAGCAGGAAACTTTCTTTTAGAGAAAAAGTCTGCTTTTATTTGAGTGAAGACTTTAACGGGTCAAAAAGGGTCATTTCTCTAAGGCTATAGCCTTGCCTTTTCACAAAAGACTTTAAAGGAAGGAAACTTTCTTTTAGAGAAAAAGTCTGCTTTTATTTGAGTGAAGTCTTTAACGGGTCAAAAAGGGTCATTTCTCTAAGGCTATAGCCTTGCCATTTTTCACAAAAGACCTTTAAAGAAGGAAACTTTCTTTGAGAGAAAAAGTCTGCTTTTATTGCAGTGAAGACTTTTACGGGTCAAAAAGGGTCATTTTTCTAGGGCTATAGCCTTGCCTTTTTTCACAAAAGACTCTAAAAGAAGGAAACTTTCTTTTAGAGAATAACTTTGCTTTTATTTCAGTGAAGACTTTTACGGGTCAAAGAGGGTCATTTCTCTAAGGCTATAGACTTACCTTTTTTCACAAAAGACTATAAAAGAATGAAACTTTCTTTTAGATAATAACTTTGCTTTTATTTCAGTGAAGACTTTTACGGGTTAAAAAGGGTCATTTCTCTAAGGCTATAGCCTTGCCTTTTTTCACAAAAGACTTTAAAACAAGGAAACTTTCTTCTAGAGAATAACTTTGCTTTTTTTTCAGTGAAGACTTTTACGGGTCAAAAAAGGTCATTTTTCCAAGGCTATAGACTTACCTTTTTTCACAAAAGACTTTAAAAGAAGGAAACTTTCTTCTAGAGAATAACTTTGCTTTTATTTCAATGAAGACTTTTACGGGTCAAAAAAGGTCATTTCTCTAGGGCTATAGTCTTGCCTTTTTTCACAAAAGACTTTAAAAGAAGGAAACTTTCTTTTAGAGAATAACTTTGCTTTTATTTCAGTGAAGACTTTTACGGGTCAGAAAAGGTCATTTCTCTAAGGCTATAGCCTTGCCTTTTTTCACAAAAGACTTTAAAAGAAGGAAACTTTCTTCTAGAGAATAACTTTGCTTTTATTTCAATGAAGACTTTGACGGGTCAAAAAGGGTCATTTCTCTAAGGCTATAGCCTTGCCTTTTTTCACAAAAGACTTTAAAAGAAGGAAACTTTCTTCTAGAGAATAACTTTGCTTTTATTTCAGTGAATACTTTTACGGGTCAAAAAAGGTCATTTCTCTAAGGCTATAGCCTTGCCTTTTTTCACAAAAGATTTTAAAAGAAGGAAACTTTCTTTTAGAGAAAAAGTCTTCTTTTATTTTAGTGAAGACTTTTACGGGTCAAAAAGGGTCATTTCTCCAAGGCTATAGCCTTGCCTTTTTTCACAAAAGACTTTAAAAGAAGGAAACTTTCTTTTAGAGAAAAAGACTGCTTTTATTTGAGTGAAGACTTTAACGGGTCAAAAAGGGTCATTTCTCTAAGGCTATAGCCTTGCCTTTTTTCACAAAAGACCTTAAAAGAAGGGAACTTTCTTTTAGAGAAAAAGTCTGCTTTTATTTGAGTGAAGACTTTTACGGGTCAAAAAGGGTCATTTCTCTAGGGCTATAGCCTTGCCTTTTTTCACAAAAGACTTTAAAAGAAGGAAACTTTCTTTTAGAGAATAACTTTGCTTTTATTTCAGTGAAGACTTTTACGGGTCAGAAAAGGTCATTTCTCTAAGGCTATAGCCTTGCCTTTTTTCACAAAAGACTTTAAAAGAAGGAAACTTTCTTCTAGAGAATAACTTTGCTTTTATTTCAATGAAGACTTTTACGGGTCAAAAAGGGTCATTTCTCTAAGGCTATAGCCTTGCCTTTTTTCACAAAAGACTTTAAAAGAAGGAAACTTTCTTTTAGAGAATAACTTCGCTTTTATTTCAATGAAGACTTTGACGGGTCAAAAAGGGTCATTTCTCTAAGGCTATAGCCTTGCCTTTTTTCACAAAAGACTTTAAAAGAAGGAAACTTTCTTCTAGAGAATAACTTTGCTTTTATTTCAATGAAGACTTTTACGGGTCAAAAAAGGTCATTTCTCTAAGGCTATAGCCTTGCCTTTTTTCACAAAAGACTTTAAAAGAAGGAAACTTTCTTTTAGAGAATAACTTTGCTTTTATTTCAGTGAAGACTTTTACGGGTCAAAAAAGGTCATTTCTCTAGGGCTATAGCCTTGCCTTTTTTCACAAAAGACTTTAAAAGAAGGAAACTTTCTTCTAGAGAATAACTTTGCTTTTATTTCAATGAAGACTTTTACGGATCAAAAAAGGTCATTTCTCTAGGGCTATAGCCTTGCCTTTTTCACAAAAGACTTTAAAAGAAGGAAACTTTCTTTTAGAGAATAACTTTGTTTTTATTTCAATGAAGACTTTTACGGGTCAAAAAGGGTCATTTCTCTAGGGCTATAGGCTTGCCTTTTTTCACAAAAGACTTTAAAAGAAGGAAACTTTCTTTTAGAGAATAACTTTGCTTTTATTTCAGTGAAGACTTTTACGGGTCAAAAAGGGTCATTTCTCTAAGGCTATAGACTTACCTTTTTTCACAAAAGACTTTAAAAGAAGGAAACTTTCTTCTAGAGAATAACTTTGCTTTTATTTCAGTGAAGACTTTTACGGGTCAAAAAAGGTCATTTCTCTAGGGCTATAGGCTTGCCTTTTTTCGTAAAAGACTTTAAAAGAAGGAAACTTTCTTTTAGAGAATAAATTTGCTTTTATTTGAGTGAAGACTTTAACGGGTCAAAAAGGGTCATTTCTCTAAGGCTATAGCCTTGCCTTTTTTCACAAAAGACCTTAAAAGAAGGAAACTTTCTTTTAGAGAAAAAGTCTGCTTTTATTTGAGTGAAGACTTTTACGGGTCGAAAAAAGGTCATTTCTCTAAGGCCTTGCCTTTTTTCACAAAAGACTTTAAAAGAAGGAAACTTTCTTTTAGAGAAAAAGTCTGCTTTTATTTGAGTGAAGACTTTTTTGGGTCAAAAAGGGTCATTTCTCTAAGGCTATAGCCTTTCCTTTTTTCATAAAAGTCTTTAAAAGAAGGAAACTTTATTTCGAGAAAAAGTCTGCTTTTATTTCAGTGAAGGTTTTTACAGGTCAAAAAGGGTCATTTCTCTAGGGCTATAGCCTTGCCTTTTTTCACAAAAGAATTTAAAAGAAGGAAACTTTCTTTTAGAGAAAAAGTCTGCTTTTATTCCAGTGAAGACTTTTATGGGTCAAAAAGGGTCATTTCTCTAAGGCTATAGCCTTGCCTTTTTTCACAAAAGTCTTTAAAAGAAGGAAACTTTATTTAGAGAAAAAGTCTGCTTTTATTTCAGTGAAGATTTTTATGGGTCAAAAAGAGTCATTTCTCTGAAGCTATAGCCTTGCCTTTTTTCACAAAAGACTTTAAAAGAAGGAAACTTTCTTTTAGAGAATAACTCTGCTTTTATTTGAGTGAAGACTTTAACGGGTCAAAAAGGGTCATTTCTCTAAGGCTATAGCCTTGCCTTTTTTCACAACCGACCTTAAAAGAAGGAAACTTTTTTTTAGAGAAAATGCCTGCTTTTATTTGAGTGAAGACTTTAACGGGTCAAAGAGGGTCATTTCTGTAAAGCTATAGCCTTGCCTTTTTTCACAAAAGACCTTAAAAGAAGGAATTTTTCTTTTAGAGAATAACTCTGCTTTCATTTGAGTGAAGACTTGTACGGGTAAAAAAGGGTTATTTCTGTAAGGCTTTAGCCTTGCCTTTTTTCAAAAAAAACATTAAAAGAAGGAAACTTTTTTTTAGAGAAAAAGTCTGCTTTCATTTGAGTGAAGACTTGTACGGGTAAAAAAGGGTTATTTCTGTAAAGCTATAGCTTTGCCTTTTTTCACAAAAGACCTTTAAAAAAATAAACTTTCTTTTAGAGAATAAGTCTGCTTTTATTTGAGTGAAGACTTTAACGGGTCAAAAAGGGTCATTTCTGTAAGGCTATAGCCTTGCCTTTTGTCAAAAAAGACCTTAAAACAAGGAAAGTTTCTTTTAGAGAATAAGTCTGCTTTTATTTGAGTGAAGACTTTAACGGTTCAAAAAGGGTCATTTCTGTAAGGCTATAGCCTTGACTTTTTTCAAAAAAGACCTAAAAAGAAGGAATCTTTCTTTAAAAGAATAAATCTGCTTTTCTTTGAGTGAAGACTTTAACGGGTCAAAAAGGCTCATTTCTGTAAGGCTATAGCCTTGCCTTTTGTCAAAAAAGACATTAAAAGAAGGAATCTTTTTTTTAGAGAAAAAGTCTGTTTTCATTTGAGTGAAGACTTGTACGGGTAAAAAAGGATTATTTAAGTAAGGCTATAGCCTTGCCTTTTTCCAAAAAGACCTTTAAAGAAGTAAACTTTCTTTTAAAGAAAAAGTCTGCTTTTATTTGAGTAAGACTTTAACGGGTCAAAAAGGGTCATTTCTGTAATGCTATAGCCTTGCCTTTTTTCAAAAAAGACATTAAAAGAAGGAAACTTTTTTTTAGAGAAAAAGTCTGCTTTTATTTGAGTGAAGACTTGTACGGGTCAAAAAGAGTCATTTTTCTAAGGCTATAGCCTTGCCTTTTTTCAAAAAAGACCTTTAAAGAAGGAAACTTTCTTTTAAAGAAAAAGTCTGCTTTTATTTGAGTAAGACTTTAACGGGTCAAAAAGGGTGATTTCTGTAAGGCTATAGCTTTGCCTTTTTTCACAAAAGACCTTTAAAAAAATAAACTTTCTTTTAGAGAATAAGTCTGCTTTTATTTGAGTGAAGACTTTAACGGGTCAAAGAGGGTCATTTCTGTAAAGCTATAGCCTTGCCTTTTTTCACAAAAGACCTTAAAAGAAGGAATTTTTCTTTTAGAGAATAACTCTGCTTTCATTTGAGTGAAGACTTGTACGGGTAAAAAAGGGTTATTTCTGTAAGGCTTTAGCCTTGCCTTTTTTCAAAAAAAACATTAAAAGAAGGAAACTTTTTTTTAGAGAAAAAGTCTGCTTTCATTTGAGTGAAGACTTGTACGGGTAAAAAAGGGTTATTTCTGTAAAGCTATAGCTTTGCCTTTTTTCACAAAAGACCTTTAAAAAAATAAACTTTCTTTTAGAGAATAAGTCTGCTTTTATTTGAGTGAAGACTTTAACGGGTCAAAGAGGGTCATTTCTGTAAAGCTATAGCCTTGCCTTTTTTCACAAAAGACCTTAAAAGAAGGAATTTTTCTTTTAGAGAATAACTCTGCTTTCATTTGAGTGAAGACTTGTACGGGTAAAAAAGGGTTATTTCTGTAAGGCTTTAGCCTTGCCTTTTTTCAAAAAAAACATTAAAAGAAGGAAACTTTTTTTTAGAGAAAAAGTCTGCTTTCATTTGAGTGAAGACTTGTACGGGTAAAAAAGGGTTATTTCTGTAAAGCTATAGCTTTGCCTTTTTTCACAAAAGACCTTTAAAAAAATAAACTTTCTTTTAGAGAATAAGTCTGCTTTTATTTGAGTGAAGACTTTAACGGGTCAAAGAGGGTCATTTCTGTAAAGCTATAGCCTTGTCTTTTTTCACAAAAAACCTTAAAAGAAGGAATTTTTCTTTTAGAGAATAACTCTGCTTTCATTTGAGTGAAGACTTGTACGGGTAAAAAAGGGTTATTTCTGTAAGGCTTTAGCCTTGCCTTTTTTAAAAAAAAAACATTAAAAGAAGGAAACCTTTTTTTAGAGAAAAAGTCTGCTTTCATTTGAGTGAAGACTTGTACGGGTAAAAAAGGGTTATTTCTGTAAAGCTTTAGCCTTGCCTTTTTTCAAAAAAGACATTAAAAGAAGGAATTTTTCTTTTAGAGAATAACTCTGCTTTCATTTGAGTGAAGACTTGTACGGGTAAAAAAGGGTGATTTCTGTAAGGCTTTAGCCTTGCCTTTTTTCAAAAAAAACATTAAAAGAAGGAATTTTTCTTTTAGAGAATAACTCTGCTTTCATTTGAGTGAAGACTTGTACGGGTAAAAAAGGGTTATTTCTGTAAGGCTTTAGCCTTGCCTTTTTTCAAAAAGGACAGTAAAAGAAGGAATTTTTCTTTTAGAGAATAACTCTGCTTTCATTTGAGTGAAGACTTGTACGGGTAAAAATGGGTTATTTCTGTAAGGCTATAGCCTTGCCTTTTCTCAAAGAAGACATTAAAAGAAGGAAACTTTTTTTTAGAGAAAAAGTCTGCTTTCATTTGAGTGAAGACTTGTACGGGTAAAAAAGGGTTATTTCTGTAAGGCTATTGCCTTGCCTTTTTTCAAAAAAGACCTTTAAAGAAGGAAACTTTCTTTTAAAGAAAAAGGCTGCTTTTATTTGAGTAAGACTTTAACGGGTCAAAAAGGGTGATTTCTGTAAGGCTATAGCTTTGCCTTTTTTCACAAAAGACCTTTAAAAAAATAAACTTTCTTTTAGAGAAACAGTCTGCTATTATTTGAGTAAGACTTTAACGGGTCAAAAAGGGTGATTTCTGTAAGGCTATAGCTTTGCCTTTTTTCACAAAAGACCTTTAAAAAAATAAACTTTCTTTTAGAGAAACAGTCTGCTTTTATTTGAGTAAGACTTTAACGGGTCAAAAAGGATCATTTCTGTAAGGCTATAGCCTTGCCTTTTTTCAAAAAGACCTTAAAAGAAGGAAACTTTCTTTTAGAGAAACAGTCTGCTATTATTTGAGTAAGACTTTAACGGGTCAAAAAGGGTCATTTTTGTAACACTATAGCCTTGCCTTTTTTCAGAAAGACCTTAAAAGAAGGAAAGTTTCTTTTAGAGTATAACTCTGCTTTCATTTGAGTAAGACTTTAACGGGTCAAAAAGGGTGATTTCTGTAAGGCTATAGCCTTGCCTTTTTTCAAACAGACCTTAAAAGAAGGAAAGTTTCTTTTAGAGAATAAGTCTGCTTTCATTTGAGTGAAGACTTTAACGGGTCAAAAAGGGTGATTTCTGTAAGGCTATAGCCTTGCCTTTTTTCACAAAAGACCTTAAAACAAGGAAAGTTTCTTTTAGAGAAAAAGTCTGCTTTTATTTGAGTGAAGACTTTAACGGGTCAAAAAGGGTCATTTCTGTAAGGCTATAGCCTTGCCTTTTTTCACAAAAGATTTTAACCCTAGAAATTTTAACCAGTTAAAAGTCTGCATTTCAATCAAACGATATCCTGGCTGTTTTACACCAAAATCATCTACATAGAAAGCTTTCTTTTAACACGTGAATCAGCTTTCATTTAAGTAAAGACGTGATTCAAATCCTTACATTTAAAATAAAAATTGAGAACGGAAAGATTTTGAAGAAGAACTCGTTGCTCAAAAATCGGTCATTTTTGTAAAGATGAAGCATTGCCTTTTTCACAGAAAACATTAAGAGAAAAAAATTTCTTTTAGAAAAATCTGCTTTCCCTTGATAAAAACACCAATACTGAACAGAAAAAAATTTACCTAATCATAATGTTTTCTATTCTATACTATCGATAAAAAAAATTGATTCAAACTTTGACTCCATTGAAATCAGCTTTATGCTCTAAAAAAAGTTTCATCTGTCAAGGTTTGCTGAAAAAGGGACAAGGCTATAGCCTTTATAAAATTAACGATTTTTTACAAGTTTAATTTGTTCCTAAATCTTGCTGCTCTGATTTCTATATAGACAATGAAAAGGCTTGAGCCAGTCTTTACTCCATTGAAAGTAGATTTACGCTCTCTAAGAGATTTTTTCTATCAAGGTTTTCCGTGAATAAAGACAAGCCTATACTCCAATGAAAGCAGATTGACTGTTCTCTCTTCTATATAAACAACGAGAAGGTTCGAGCCAGTATTTACTACAATGAAAGCAGATTTACGCTCTCTAAGAGATTTTTTCTATCAAGGTTTTCCGTGAATAAAGACAAGCCTATACTCCAATGAAAGCAGATTGACTGTTCTATCTTCTATATAAACAACGAGAAGGTTCGAGCCAGTCTTTACTCCATTGAAAGTAGATTTATGCTCTCTAAGAGATTTTTTCTATCAAGGTTTTCCGTGAAGAAAGACAAGCCTATACTCCAATGAAAGCAGATTGACTGTTCTCTCTTCTATATAAACAACGAGAAGGTTCGAGCCAGTCTTTACTGCAATGAAAGCAGATTTACGCTCTCTAAGAGATTTTTTCTATCAAGGTTTTCCGTGAATAAAGACAAGCCTATACTCCAATGAAAGCAGATTGACTGTTCTCTCTTCTATATAAACAACGAGAAGGTTCGAGCCAGTCTTTACTGCAATGAAAGCAGATTTACGCTCTCTAAGAGATTTTTTCTATCAAGGTTTTCCGTGAATAAAGACAAGCCTATACTCCAATGAAAGCAGATTGACTGTTCTCTCTTCTATATAAACAACGAGAAGGTTCGAGCCAGTCTTTACTCCATTGAAAGTAGATTTATGCTCTCTAAGAGATTTTTTCTATCAAGGTTTTCCGTGAAGAAAGACAAGCCTATACTCCAATGAAAGCAGATTGACTGTTCTCTCTTCTATATAAACAACGAGAAGGTTCGAGCCAGTCTTTACTGCAATGAAAGCAGATTTACGCTCTCTAAGAGATTTTTTCTATCAAGGTTTTCCGTGAATAAAGACAAGCCTATACTCCAATGAAAGCAGATTGACTGTTCTCTCTTCTATATAAACAACGAGAAGGTTCGAGCCAGTCTTTACTGCAATAAAAGCAGATTTACGCTCTCTAAGAGATTTTTTCTATCAAGGTTTTCCGTGAATAAAGACAAGCCTATACTCCAATGAAAGCAGATTGACTGTTCTCTCTTCTATATAAACAACGAGAAGGTTCGAGCCAGTCTTTACTGCAATGAAAGCAGATTGACTGTTTTCTCTTCTATATAAACAACGAGAAGGTTCGAGCCAGTATTTACTGCAATGAAAGCAGATTTACGCTCTCTAAGAGATTTTTTCTATCAAAGTTTTCCGTGAAGAAAGACAAGCCTATACTCCAATGAAAGCAGATTGACTGTTCTCTCTTCTATATAAACAACGAGAAGGTTCGAGCCAGTATTTACTGCAATGAAAGCAGATTTACGCTCTCTAAGAGATTTTTTCTATCAAGGTTTTCCGTGAATAAAGACAAGCCTATACTCCAATGAAAGCAGATTGACTGTTCTCTCTTCTATATAAACAACGAGAAGGTTCGAGCCAGTCTTTACTGCAATGAAAGCAGATTTACGCTCTCTAAGAGATTTTTTCTATCAAAGTTTTCCGTGAAGAAAGACAAGCCTATACTCCAATGAAAGCAGATTGACTGTTCTCTCTTCTATATAAACAACGAGAAGGTTCGAGCCAGTATTTACTGCAATGAGAGCAGATTTACGCTCTCTAAGAGATTTTTTCTATCAAGGTTTTCCGTGAAGAAAGACAAGCCTATACTTCAATGAAAGCAGATTGACTGTTTTCTCTTCTATATAAACAACGAGAAGGTTCGAGCCAGTATTTACTGCAATGAAAGCAGATTTACGCTCTCTAAGAGATTTTTTCTATCAAAGTTTTCCGTGAAGAAAGACAAGCCTATACTCCAATGAAAGCAGATTGACTGTTCTCTCTTCTATATAAACAACGAGAAGGTTCGAGCCAGTATTTACTGCAATGAAAGCAGATTTACGCTCTCTAAGAATTTTTTTTTTCTGTGAAGGTCTGCCGTGAAAATAGACAAGCTATATATAGCTTTTCAAAAATGACTAATTTTGACCCGTAATTCTTTCTCCAATATCTTGCTCTTCTTTACTTCATTTCAACAACAAATATATTTGAATCAAGACTTGTCTCCAATGAAAGCAGATTTTTGCTCTAAAAGAGATTTTTTCTGTCAAAAGTCTTTCGCTATGAAAAAAGGCAAGGCTTTAGTTTTACAAAAATATCCAGTTTTTAAGAGCTAATTTATTCAAAATAAGACCTAAAGAGAGTTTTTTATGAATTTTTCCATGAAAAATGTCAAAGCTATAGGCTTTAAAAATCCTATTTGTGCCGAAGGTAGTTCTGTGATTATGATAATATTCACAATTAAAAATTTTTTTAGATTCTAGTCCATGTTAATAAGACTAGGGCTTATTTCATTAAAAAAGCGTTTTTTCCATGCTTTTATTCAAACAATATGGAAAATGATTTTGACTTAAGAGAAATAAAGTCCCTTGCATATCAAGATTTATTTCTAGAATTCAATCCTACTTTGTGATATGTTTATTAATTTTTAAAGCTGCTTTTCATGTTAGGTTATTGGTTACACATTTGAATAATGTTGGCTGTTGAATTTAGGTTCGTTTTGCAGAATGCCTTGTTTATGTATTCTGGTTGAGATGTATTCTGGTTGAGATGTATTCTAGTTGAGATGTATTCTGAAGATCTTTGCTCAAAAAATATAGTAATCGATCGACATAGAAAGCAAAAATTGTTCGGGGTTACGAAAACAAAGTTATACGGAATGATAAAAGAACATTTTGATGAAAACCAGAATTTTTAAAATTCACCGACAGGCGAACACATTGCCCTTAAAAAAAATATTGCATTATGACATAAGTTAGCCAAGTAACGAGAAATGAAATAGTGCACTTCAATTTGAGGTACAATTGTCTTTTCTATGTGGTGATGCTGTTTGGAACCCAACCAGGAACGATGAATGGGTATGTGGCTTGTCCCCTTTTCAACCTTAGCTCATTTCTTTTATCAAGCAGTGGTTTTACTTTCTCCATTAGTTCCCTGTAAGTCCTTGCTACCATTCTTTTCATTGGTTCGTCTCTCAGCTTTTCACCATAATCAAACAGACTGTCGTAATGGACAGTTCCAATGCTTGCAGCCAGCCTTGATTGTAACTATTTCAAAAAAAAGACAAATTTATGTCGCTTCTTGCTTTGTATTCATTATCTTACACTTTTAAGAATTACTTTACTATATTTTAGAATGTATCATGTGCTCTGATAACCACTCCCTTTGTCTGACCTTTGTCGCATTGTCTGAAACTGAGCTTCTTAAATCAAGTGGCCGAGGAAGGCAGTTCCAGCAACTAAAGAGAGTCAATCGAGGCGCTGTATCGTATTGGTATTGTAATTAAACTAGTTGAAGTGTCATCTCGACAGTATAAGATCTTAATTGAGATAGAATCTTAAGTGTATAGTTAAAAAGGAATGCCATGCCAGGTATATAAAAAAGACGGAAGAGGGCTTACAATAGCTGCCTGAGGACCTGAGAGCATATAGGCAAGATTCTTTTCCTTGTATCCTCTAGAATCTGCATAAAGTTTAGATGGAGATAGAGCCATTGTCGATTCAAAAACGAGCGGTGGATAGGTCATCAAAGCATGATGAACTTGAATCCAGAGTACTTCTGAAAGAAACTTTGCAACTTGAAACTTCGTTGTAAAATGTGAAGGTAGACCTTTAACCTGCAAAATAAAATTTAAACTCCGTCTCAGAAAAAAAAGATTTGATACTGAGAAAGCATTGAGAAATCTATAACAGTATCTAAACATCTCACCCTTCCGGTTCCATTGTTTGGCGGCCTCCTTCCGTTAATAGAAAGCTCGTTTATAAAGCTTTGAAGCTCGCTGTCCTGTTGAACGTCTTCATCAACACCGTAATATCTGCAAAACAATTCATGTAAGAAGTATCTTGAATATGTTGTAAGCATCAGCTTGAGATTGTTCTAAAAAATTGTTGAGGTATTGTATTTGAATTAGGGGATATCATGATTGAAATCAATTTTAAGACATTAATCGCTGAAAGCCCTGTCAACATGCTATGACGACAAGGCAATTAAGAGTAGATAAGCTTGATACAAGGCTTACATATCAACAAAAGACCTTGCAAACTTCTTTATTACTCGATCGACGACGATGCCATCATCGCGGTACGGATAAAAAGGAACCTTCTTTTTGTCGTTCATCCCACGTTCCTAAAAAAGAATATTCGATTGCAAAATGGTTTAAAAAACGTGCCATTAAAATTATTTTGAAAAAATCAAGGTTGCACAAAGGTAAGGACAGAAATCTGGGCAGGATTGTTTGGCTGCAAATTAAAGCCTTATAAGTGTACTGCAAAAAGCAAAGAATAAAGTCCTTAACGGATTTTCTAACAATCTTCTAGTTGATTGCGTCATCAAAGATAGATTGTAAAGAGCCTAAGTTGCATCGAATCTTCATTTTTCTGTTTAATCTTCTCTTTATTTATCCGCAAGTTTTTACTTCCGATGTTTTGAAGTTGTTGATATTTCGAAGTTACTGAGAAAGAAGACTTTAATATCACCATCAGATCTCAAAAGTTGTTTGCTATTTCCAGTGAAAGTCTGTTTATCACCTCAAAGGGGCACATTATAACAAAAAGGGGAAATAAAAGTAACTGCATCAATAGACGCTTGACTAATTTTTACCTTAATATTGTTTTCCAGACCAATGTCATTCCATACCATCTTTTCATATCCTCTTTGCAGCAATTTGTAACTACCAACGTGTCCATATCCGAACAGCTGGTTCAGGAAACCCCCTGGGCTATTAAGTGCCTTTAAACCATTTGCATTTACTGCGATAACTCCTCTACAGTGGTATTTCAGTAACTCGTGCAGAGGATGGTACTTGGATAGCTGCCGTTTCAAAACAACACAAATTGGTTCCATACGGAGGTGAGTGCGCAGTAAATGCTCGTGAACTTGTGTGTAATACATACTGGAGACTTGAAAAATCGCTTTTGCAACTTGCCAATGAAATCCATCGCATGGAGCATATACTTGTGCCGCTAGTTTTATAGGAAAAATGATTGGATTATTTTCAGTCGCGATAAAAATACCACGCCGTGAAAATTGCAGTTCAGAAAGTAAAAGTTTTGCATAGCCCAACTGTCTGGACTACATAATGCAAATTTATTGTGCATCAAAGCGTTTAGAATCTTGCACCTGCGGAGGAAACGCATTTCGCTCAAAACATTCAACAATATTGGTATCAAGATATCTTCGGCATCGTCAAGTTAATACCTAATGCTGCATGATAGGTTGAAGCAGTATGCAGCTCTTTCAGTATGACTAGATTTAGGCGGTTAAAAGCTTTCTATCACATACCTTGTGTGTCATCTATCTGAATGGCGACCGGTTTCAGCTCGTATTTCCTTTTCTTTGGATTATACCGACTTGCAAATATTGCGATGGGGTTGGTTTGGGGGATCATCTTGACACCAGGTGGATATTTTCTAGGCAATATGTTGGGGAGGTTCTTTAATCCAGTAAGCAATGGAAATTCTGCAACATACACCATTCTTCCAATGATTGACTAACAAGAAACAGTGTAATTCATTTAGATTCTAATAATCTTGAAAATTAATAGTTACAAACAGTGTTTGATATTAGATACTAGGCTTATGAAAAAAGGCCTTAGCTTTTCTAAATCATTTGGTATTCTGAAAACTTCTTAATAATTTCGTAGAATGCAAAATCAAAAATATTTCATATTTGAAATGTAAGAAACAACAAGAAGAAAAAAGGAGGAGACACAATTTGTAAATCCCTTTTTTAGATATAAGTTATATTAGTACCTGCCAACAGCCTCTTTTTGTAACAGAGTGAATCGCTTTACCCCAGTTGAACTTTGGATTCAATCTTTGTTTTAGGACATTCCAATTAGTTCCAATTTTGCCTATTGTCAGATTAAAAAAATATTAAAAAAGATAATGTTTGATAGTGGCAGCAGAAGAAATCAATGTCAATTCAATGTCATGTCAAGTAATTGTATAAGGAATATAAAAATCTTATTGCACTTCAATGCAAGCTTGAGAATGTTTGGCGCCAAAAAGTATCGTTTGCAGTGTATATTGTACAAATTGAATAACGATAGGGGATAAAAACTGTAAAATGGTTGAACCCAAGTTCATGCAACCAACATACGAAACGCAAAACGGGGTTGAATTTGGGTAATTTTTCTACTGCGGATGTGGATTATAGTGGTGAAAAAATCGCCAGTATTTTAACCTTTTTTATCAATTGATTAAATGCCATTACCAAAATCTTTGAAGAAATGAACAGTTGTAGAATATTTTTGCGAAATATAAAGAAACTGCATCTGCTGTTCGCGGAAATGGAATATTACAAGTTATTGCGATTTTTTAACAGTGAAAGATGTCATGACAAATGTGCATGTGTTTGCAAAACCTACCCAGTTTCAACCCACTTTCCGTTAAGCGTACAAATTTAACAGAGTTAACTCTGGGTGAACTCGACCTCGGTTGAACCCAGGTAGCTATTTGTAGTGTAAACCGGGCTTTAAAAATTTCAAGTCATGGTAGAAAATGAAGAAAAAGCTCAAACAAGGAGCGAAGAGAAAACAGAGAAAATGAATAAAGGGACGGGAAGGGAAGGGTTCCTTATTAAACTAATGATCAGGGCAAACGCCACTGATCCTACACTGGAGGGGTAATTAGTGTAAAGAAAGTTTCCTCTCGCCCTCTCAAGCCCTAACTTCAATAAACATTTCGCTGATGCTTTTTTACTGTTGGATTTTGGTTGAATGTATTTGTTGTAATCTTAAAGCAGATCAAAATAAATAATTTGAGTTGATGTTAATATTCTTTTTATTGAAAGATTGGGAAAGCCATGCCTCTCTTAAAAATTTAAGGAGGTATGTAAATAAACAGTTCACTTAGCAAAATTTGAGTAAAATCGGACATTTCTTAAAATGTTTGTTACAAAGATGTATCTATTAGATAAACTTCTTCTAGCTATATACATAGATTAATTACCTCTTCTTGTAACGCGACGCAGTACCATGACACTTGAACCTGCCAGACATTTTTCCACAAAGTACTCATCCGAAAGAAAATGATCATTCTTTGTAAAATCTTTCACGAAAGGGTAGCTAATCGACGGATCTTTAAAATACTTCTGTTTCTCTTTATCATGCAACTGAAAAAGGGAATAAAGCTTTCTCAGCAAATGTAGATAGGTTAGCTTTTTTAACTAATTATTTGTTTTTTGTTATATAAACAACAACAAACGTTTGAATAAAAAGGGCTACACAACTTTTTGATTATCATACCAGCACATGTTCAAACTCATCCAAAAATTTTAAAACATTTTTTACATGAGCAAAATTTAGACCTATGACTAGCACCCAAGGCAGTTTACTTTGACCTAGAACAACAAGTAAACATGCGATCGTGGATGAGGCTAAGTCGTTGTTGACATTAGTACAAAACAGCAACAAATTCAAGGGATTGCGCATTTTATGACTAATGTTTTGTTAATTGCTATATAAAATACAATGGATGAAAGTTCTTATAGCTCTACATCACGGAAGTCAACTACCTTCAATGCTAGAAAACGACCCTACATTTATTTCACAATTTTTGTGGTAATGAACTTAGAAATGTCTTTGAGAAAAGCAAACAATTCACATTATGCTACTTAAAGCTTTTTCATTACATTTATCAGGATATAAAATGACAAAATAAGGGTCCGAAATAAAACAATGGAAAATGTATTCCCAGTTGATTATCGAAAAAGGTCAATCAGAGAAATGCTAGCACATGACCGGCGAAGTTGGCCAATCAGTGCTGCGTGCGTAAAGAAAACAACCACTTGAGTTCAAGAGAAAACATAGGTATCCTGTGGCTGTGTACGAAGAATGCCGGTACTCTTTTGATGCTTTGTAGGTAGTTTCATAGCATCCGCTACGCCCATGGTTAGTTTATACTTCATAAATTTGAGTTGCTTTTTGGAATGGAAACCGTTATAAAGCTTTCAATATTAACTGATGCGACGATCTTCGAACCTTTCACCTACAGCACCTGGGGACCTGGGGACCTGAGGTAAGAAACGCCGTGCTGCGAAATTTAGCTGTTTGTTGCGACAGAGATGGTTTTAATTTGTTCACTTGCTTTTTGGATTTGAAATTGCTTTAATTGGAAATTGTGGTGCTATTACGTTGCAAAGTATTAGTTTAGGTGACATGATTTGTAAGACTTTATCAGTCGCGAAGTGCACAGCTCTATGCACATTGGAGCGCTAGAGTACGTGCTGTGATATCTTCAAGATAGGAGCACAGGGCTCTGGTATGCGAAGAAAAACAATGGCAAAACAGACAATAGCAATACACTTAAAGGAATCAAAACTTTTATTGAAAGATATACAGGAACAAAGCAATACGGTGACGAGAATCCAATGTCACGAAATAAAATTTTCAAAATAAATTTAAAGGACAAGTGACACACTTTTCACCCTATCTTTTCTTTTCATTAACTTATAGATCATCTTTTAGAAGTAAGTTTTTCCTGGTTTGGAACCAAAAATTCTAATCAGGGGGCGCAGGGGGCGCGATTTTGCTTTTTATCACGTGACCCTATGACGTACATTGTGATAACTCAGAATTTTCCTGTAATTGATAGAGAGTTTACGAAACACGACGCGACAGGTCCAGACGAACTGTATTCGTTTACAAGCGTGTTGTTAACGTTAATATTGCACTCTATACCAGTAGCAGCAATAACAAATTATCACAATATACGTCACGGTGTCACGTGATTCATTTCCCGCCATAATTTCAAATGGGTTTTTAAGTGGGAAAATGAAATCAGAAAGGAAAAATATTTCAACAACACTCTCATACAGCATTTTACTTTAAGTTAAAAGAAAAAAAAAATTTGGCGCCAAAAGCGTGTCACTTGTCCTTTAATTTAAAGAGTATACAAATATTTCGCCCCGGCATCATTTACTCTGATGAAGCCCTGTATGCCGAGGCGAAATATTAGTATACTCTTCAAATTTAATTCATTTTGAAACTTATATTTCGTGACATTGGATTCTCGTCGCCGTATTGCTTTGTTCCTGTATATCTTTCATTTTAATATCTCATTGCAAGATTCACAGAATCCGGCGGACAGCCTATCCTGCGGTTCTTCCTCCTCACACAAAACTTTTATTGCCACTATATCAGTTTTTTAAATCACTTTATGCCACAAAGGATTGATTGTTTTCGCGAAAAGCCGTGCCAACTTCCCTTCTGGCAATCATACAATACTTCTTGGCATTGTTGGCTTCGTAATGAAGTTGAGTCAACATCATTTCGTGGCCGCTAAAGTTGGATAATCTGGCTTTATTTTAGTGCTTTTTAGACTTTTACGGTATTGCCTGGACGCTCTCGGGGTTGTGCTTGGACGTTCATTAAAGGGGCCTGTGGAACCAGCAGGCTTTTCGCGCTCGCTTTTTTTTGTTTTTCTAACTGTGTTCTTCTATGCAAGACAAAAATAGCGAGGAAAATTCGATGGGAAATTTCTGGATGGGAACAGCTTCTATTTGGTTTCGTTTTGCGCGCAGCTTGTGCTAACAGCTTTCCACCATTTTAATGGACCACGAAAATGGCCGCCTTCCCGGCTTACGCCCGCAAAGGCTACTGGTTGTCCACGCCCCTTTAAGTATTGTGCTTGTGAAGGCAACTTCAAGGTAGGAGCACATAAATCAATTGTGGCGATGAAACGTGGGGCTATAAATCACAAACAACACAGAAATGGCGGCTCTTTCCTTACAAAGTCTTTGATTATATGAACTTATTGAAGCTATTTTTTTAGTAATTAAGATAGCTTCTGTCAGATTAAACGAACTCATTCACGTGTCCTGAATCAAGGACCGAGATAACGGGGGCCAAGGGGGGGGCTTGGCTCTCTCTAAACTGGCTTTCTCTGAAGGTGATTCACAGTATGCAGTCGAATGTCTCTGCCTTTTAGAGTTGATAAACTGTCAGTATTTTCCAGTGTCTTTGCTTTAATGCTGTCTTGCACAGGGCATCCTTTTCACATACAGACTAGTAGAGAAGTTCCCTTCTAGTTGCCCCACGAATCCCAACTTACCGCACTAGTAAGTTCCTCTTTTTTCAAGAGTTGTTTGAAAGCAAATTGTGATGCAAATCTCTTTTTACTGTCGGTATTTGTTGTCTAGTTTGTGTTTGTTGAAACGTATTTACAACATGCTTATCAACAGAGTGATCCGTTAAAATATAACAATTTTGAGCCTTTAAGAACTTGTTCCCTGCATTAGAAGACGTTTCCTGATATATAACATTGAAAATTAGATGTTCCAGACAATCTACAATTTTGGACAGAGCGGTTGAGACAAGCCCATTAACATGTGTCCAGTAGCATGCCTGTGTTACATCCCTAGCCCCTTTATTACAAGTTGGAGTAAAGATATCAAAATTGAACTGGGGGAAGGGGGTACAAAAACTGAACATCATCTGTCCTTGATATTTGAAACACGACAATAAATTTCTTCTACCACAAAATTCTAAACATACCCCCATTTCTCTAATCCCTTTTCACCGATGAAACAGCCCTCCTAGTTGCTAAAAGCTGTGTACATTTTAATGGGTGAGAGAGGTTTCGAACTTTAACTCTATTTGGCTATGGTACCAAACATAAACGGTACTTACCCCTAGAGATTTTTTGAAAAACCGAGGAACATTGTTATATTCGTGAAAGTTTGTGAAGTTCTGGGTTGCAAAATGCTTCAATGCTGCCTGAGATATGCCATTCAACATTTTTTGAAGTACAATGAAATGGATATTGAAGCAATGGGCGTCGAATTTGTCTGTAAGGAAGTGTTTGAAGGTTGCGTTTAGAGGTTGATCCAGAAGGGGCATGGGTGCATCTGCTGGGCCCGGAATCGAAATCTCTTTTGTCAGCTTGTAAAAGACTTGCTCCATTTTTAGACTTTCATCGCGTATTTTCCTGCAATAGCTGCTTGATTCTTCACGTGTTGATATTTCACAAAGCTCACCTTGAAATAGAAAAAAATTTTTTGTGAAGCCTTCACGTTTTATAAAAATGACGGCACATGCAAATGCAAGAATTTATTCAAACCCATCCAATTCCTCAATGCGTCTTAAAAAGAGTGCTAGGAATAAAAGTTTTTATTTTTTGAATTGGGAGTAAAGTTGTAACTTGGACGGTTCTTAAAGCGTAAAATTCCTTGATTTCCCTTGCTGTTGCTGCAATTTTGGACCTTAATTCTGTAACAGAAAATACTGACTATGTTGCATTAAGATGTGGCATAAAATATTTGTAAAATAAACATACCAAAAGTAACGCTACATAAATAGCAAATGAGGATCAGACTTCCAACTGGAGATTTGCCCATAGCGGATAGCGAATAAATTGATCGTTAACTTTGATATGATTAAGCCTACTCAAGGCTACTCAAAAGCATAAAGTTGCAACGACGATAACTGATATTCACAGATGATTCCAGCGAGTGAATTATAAGGTCGATCTGTTGCGCATAACCAGAACCAGTCAGATAGACCGATAAGGATGTTTCTTCTTAGGTAAGTCTTTAAACATTCAAATGAACAATACATGCAGCAGTCTGTTAAATTTCTGTGTTAATATGGTTTAAATTTGATTAAAGAAGAATTTAGAATTAAAAACCATTTTTGACATTTTTTAAAGGATTCGATAAGCCAAGTTTGAGGATAACCACAAACTGCGAGCTTGTTAAGGCCAGTTTCGTCACCAAACTCGTCGAGCGTACAACCACTCAGTGGAATTGGCAAATTACCTTAGAAGTTGAAATTTTTCAACTTTTATAAAGCGAAAAATTAAGCTGGACATACTCCATTCCAGGGGACGGCAGCTTCTAGCTTCAATTGTTACCAGAAGGTGTTGTGATGTCATTTTGACCCAGTCTAAGAGATGAAGATCAATACAGTAGTTGTTTTTTTTTGTTAGTTTGAAAATGATTCGTAATATGGTTTTGAAACTGTTAAAGTCCTTTTTGGAATCGGTTTTACATAAGAGACGAGAAAAATTTTTATCTTTTTACCTTAAAAATATAACATGCTATGTTTCTGCTTTTTCGCGCCATCTTCAAATTTGGTTAAATACAGTAATTGGATATTGAAAAGGCTTCTAATCTTGTAAAAAGATTTCCTTGCTACATAAAAATCTTGTTTGTAATAAGGTCTTTTCCATAAATTTAACAAGAAACTTAAACCTGTTTTCATAGTAAAAAGAGGCTTGACGCAAGTCTGAAACTTTCAAGAAACTTTCGAAGTTGCTAGCAAAGTTTTTGAGAACATTTGTATGACATTTTCATTCTCAACAAAAAATGCATAAATGTGAATTAGGAATGTCAAACAGGGCTAACGCAACGAATTCTAAGGTGGAGGGGCGGATTTCTTTAAGTCAATGTGAAAGTAATTCTTGGCAAAAACACTGTGAAAGAACGAAAATATTGTGGTAAATTGGAAAATAGAATTGTTTGGAAACTAGGACAAAAGTGTATAGATAAGTGTTGCATATAAAAATATTTAGGTGTTACAATTAAATAAAATGGCTCTTTCTCTGAGCATATTGAAAAAAATTGAAGATAAGGTAGAAAATCTTTTTTTCTCTGTTAGCCAAGAGAAGAGAGTGGGGAGGATTCAAACCCCGAATTTTTCTTTATCTTTTCGATCACACTATCATGCCGATCCTAAACTATGCCTTTGAAATTTAGGGAAGAGATGATTGGCAAGAATTAGAAAGATTGTATGTGTCAGCCTGTAAATACGTATTAGGAGTTGAATCATCAACAACAACTGACGCTGTATATGCTGTGCTTGGACGTTACCCAATTATTTCCTCAAACATATAAATATTTCAAAATTTTATAGGCGTTTGAGGAACTTAGATGATGAGAAATATGTCAGCACAGCATTAAAGATGCTATTCGCTGGATCAGATGGCTACACTATTTGGCCAGCGTCAACTTGCTCTCTTTTCTCTTTATACGATATTAGCGACGACAATTATTTAAGTAAATCAAAACAAAAAGTCAATGGGCATTTTCAGTTATTTGAATATACATTTGACATTTGACATTTGACATAGAATAGACAATGGGCATTTTCAAAGGACAACTTGAATAGACATAGTACAGAAAATAAAAACATTAAGACCTCTTTGCCTCAGGGCCTCTTTGAAAACATTTTTCCTTCCCAAAAACGTGGGTATGGCAATCCTGCATTTCTTGGTGGTGTGGGCCCTATCCAATGCTGAAGAAAAATATAATGAAAAGCGTCTTGCTAGTTTAGATGACAAGTTTTTGATAATAAGAGACAATACCATAGCAAAGAGTTTTATGTTTTCCAACTCAAAAACACATCCAGCCACTCAAGCGTTTGAAGTCTTACTGTCGCAATTTAATGCCCAAATTGAATAATTGGCTGCCAATAATTCGCTTGAAAAATCAAGCACAAGAGCGTGGATTTCGAAATGTGTGATATCTTTGATCTCTGTACAGTTGGGTTCGGCTGTAATGGCTGGTCGGCCTAAAAAAGAGGTGTAGTATTCCGCAAGACTTAGGGCGCGTTCCAAAGGAAACGAAAGAGCGATATTTTAATTCTCAAGCGCGATACCATTGAACCAGCAATATAGAATTTTTACAACGTGTGCTTGATATTTTCAAAATCATTTCTGACGAAGCTATCCAGCAAGCCAATGGTCATGTTAGACCGGCCCTAAAAACAGCAAATGTCGAAAGTACGTCTGTCCAAGGAATGCCAGAAACTGACAGAATACAATACATAGAATATGTTAATGTTATTCGAATCATCAGCAGAGAAGTAACGTCTGATTCTGACAAAAAGACAGGCGGCAAGTTTTATGAAACATTTGTTGGGCCTAAACATACGTTCGGGCTTACTACTGCCTAATAGGTCAAATCAATCAGTTGCAATGTTTTCAGGTATGTTCCAGGCTACGCCAACAGTTTCCCTTCGATCAAAATTTTTATATTTCTTCTTGAATGGTTTTTTACTCTGTTGGTATCAAACAGAAACGCGCTTCAAGTGTGTGACCGTTTAGGAAGGTTTCTTGCAACAAAAGATCAAAACGAGGCTGTCGGGTTTGCGTTTACGATACAAAATCTAACCTTGGTAGGTTTTATCCTGGGGCGATCTAGTGTTAGTTTGTGTAGTGTAAACAGGGCTTAAATTGGAGTATTTCGACTTGGCGAATGACTTAAATGCACAGTTAGTCAATTTCAGCGTCTGGAAAACATTATTCGGGTGCTTTGAGAAATTTCACATTGTTTTACTGCCCCTTTACTTTGTTATCCGCTATCTTTAATGGTTAAATGATCACTCCTAAGCAAATGGTTCACCATTCCACGAAATTAGTATTCAAATCCTGAACATCAATACAACAAAGCGACTAAATAGCATTTAAACCAAAAGTCTGATTCGGCATTGGAAGAGCAAATCTGATTATTTTCAGCCTAGAGGTAACTTGAAAAGTAAAGCAATCAGGTATCAACCGCAATTCATGAACGTAAGCAAAATACAATCAGCTCTCCATGGAAGCAACACAATCACTGTTCAACATGAACAAAATACAATCATAGAATGATAGATATGTAATATACCAATAACTTAATCTTGCTCAACATGAACAAACACACTATTTTATACCAGCTCTCCATGGAAGCAACACAATCACTGTTCAACATGAACGAAATACAATCATAGAATGATAGATATATAATATACCAATAACTTAATCTTGCTCAACATGAACAAACACACTCTTTAATACCAGCTCTCCATGGAAGCAACACAATCACTGTTCAACATGAACAAAATACAATCCTAGAATGATAGATATATAATATACCAATAACTTAATCTTGCTCAACATGAACAAACACACTCTTTAATACCAGCTCTCCATGGAAGCAACACAATCACTGTTCAACATGAACGAAATACAATCATAGAATGATAGATATATAATATACCAATAACTTAATCTTGCTCAACATGAACAAACACACTCTTTAATACCAGCTCTCCATGGAAGCAACACAATCACTGTTCAACATGAACAAAATACAATCCTAGAATGATAGATATATAATATACCAATAACTTAATCTTGCTCAACATGAACAAACACACTCTTTAATACCAGCTCTCCATGGAAGCAACACAATCACTGTTCAACATGAACGAAATACAATCATAGAATGATAGATATATAATATACCAATAACTTAATCTTGCTCAACATGAACAAACACACTCTTTAATACCAGCTCTCCATGGAAGCAACACAATCACTGTTCAACATGAACGAAATACAATCATAGAATGATAGATATATAATATACCAATAACTTAATCTTGCTCAACATGAACAAACACACCCTTTAATACCAGCTCTCCATGGAAGCAACACAATTACTGTTCAACATGAACAAAATACAATCATAGAAAAATAGATGTGTAATATACCAATAACTTTATCTTGCTCAACATGAACAAACACACCCTTTAATACCAGCTCTCCATGGAAGCAACACAATTACTGTTCAACATGAACAAAATACAATCCTAGAATGATAGATATATAATATACCAATAACTTAATCTTGCTCAACATGAACAAACACACCCTTTAATACCAGCTCTCAATGGAAGCAACACAGTTACTGTTCAACATGAACGAAATACAATCATAGAATGATAGATATATAATATACCAATAACTTAATCTTGCTCAATATAGGCTAAGGCGGCGCCAAAACTGGATTCAAAACAAATTCTGTGGCGCAACAATACGTCTTCTATGTGGAAATAGATGCAGAAACTCGTAGGGGAAATTGCCATTTTTCATATTTTTATCCGAGGAGTAAACCGAACTATGAATGCAAACCCACAGGAGAACGTGCTGCCCATCGTTTCTAAAAGACTGAACACTCCAAGAACAAAAAATTGATTGAGAAAATTTTGCATCCTGACCAGAAATGTGCATCTTCTTTATCTCAAGCATTTTCAATAGGTCACATTTACACATCGAAAATGCAGAAATTGGTATGATACAAAAAGTTATCTACTGAATTGATAGAAATATTAAACAAATAATAGAAATAAACCTAAATAAGCTAGTAAATAGATCAAATGAAATCAAGCAGTTGATAAACAGTTTTTTCTTTTTGTATTCCATACATTAATTCAAAAATAATAAAAAAAACCGTCTGGTACACAACTTTGCCACCGTTGCGTTTTTTAGGCCTACTTTCTTTTGTATCAATAGGCCTAGAAACGTTTCCATGTCACTCCGTTGACAGTAATGTTAGTAGGACAATTTTCTTTGCAAAGTCTTGAACAAAAACTAGGGATGTCTTCTTAATAAGATCTACCTAATTTTCAACATTTTTGTTCATGATTTCAACATAAATACTTTGATAACAGGCGAAGCAGTGAGAAACACAGCAAACAAGATGGATAGCAACGGCAAGCATAACTACAATTATCAGAATGCATTGTATGTGGCAACACCTGTGACGTAAAAATCGGATCGGTCTAATGCTGACCCAAAAAACTTAGTCACTACAGAGTCAAAACCTTACAAAGTTAATCCCTATTGTTTTATCTTCAAAGGCGGCATAAGATTTTTAGGAAACTGTATAATTGGTACAGTGCGAACGGTAAAGTATGTTTGTCACCAGACAACCCGAGCCCCGAAGCAGCATAATTTTATAAAAATCAAGAATTAACCAGCATGAAACGGGATATAGGTGCCATCGGCCCTATTTGCACTGCAAACATGATAATATTTGTCAAAGCCGATATTCTCAGACCAATTATAAATTTTTTTTCATGATTGACAAAGTTTGTCAGACTTCTGTTCGCATTAGGCAGTTTTCTGAGATGTTGTATTGTTATCTAACACGTTATCAGGTTGCCATTAAGAAATCGTACCTTTTTAAATTGTGACATGATTTCAAATAGCACCCTGGGCTTTTTTATTGATGTTAACATAATTCTGGCATGTCCGTCGAGTCACCCGTTGGTTATCATAGATTTTCACAAGATTGTGGTGCTCCAGAACTCTACGACGGAACCTTTGACCAATTAGTCATAACGTTACAATTTGTCAGATTTCAGATTTTGCTGTCTGCACATTACCAATTAAACTACTTCCTGACAAACCCTCACCGCCTTTGAAGATAGAACAATAAGGGATTAGCATTGTCAGGTTTCTAGATGCAGTGCGAATAGGGCCATCGTGTCTGTCGGATTTGCGATTTTGTGCTTGTGTATTAAACATTCAAGAAAAGATGCAACAAAACAATCGCCTGTTTTTCTTAAAAAAAACTAATGATATTGGCACAATGTTTGGAATGATCCAAAATGTGTTCTGTTCAATCCTGAAGCTTTCTTGAACTCTAAATCAGATATTCGTTTATCTTGTGTGCTCTACAAAAGGGATGCTTCGGGCTGAGTGAAGCTCCAAAAGACTTTGGATCTGCTTCATTTTGTAGTTTTGCGTCTTCGATAAACTAGTGTGTTTTATAACTTCTTGTACGATGTTAAAGCCACAATTAGATTCAGGGCCGTCGCTAAGCACTTTCACATAGGGGGGTGCCAGTCACCGATTTGCCGAGAAAATAGGGCATGGCCTAAGATATTTCAATGTGGGAGTGTGGCATTTTGACGCAATTGATTTTGTTTATCAAAGAGGATGTTCTCGTTAGTCAATCATCGCTTCAATTTTCGAGTGACTGTGGGTACTTAGGTTTTGAAGACCTTGAAACAAAACCGAAAGACGAGGTCCCCCTGCGAACGGAGCGAGCAGGAAATTTTTGCGACCACGCCCTTTAGATTGCCTTAAAATGCATTTCAGAATATTTCTTGCAGTCATTTCTTGCAATCGTTTAGAACTTCTAACTATTTTTAGGCATACCTACATTTCAATGATTTCATTCTTAAAATGGAGTTCATTACTACTTGTGGCCCCCTCGACCTTAAGGCCCTGAGGCACTTTGCCCCCTTTCCCTGCTTACAGTTACTTCCAGTACCTCTAGGATCAAAGTTCAGAGTTTTTCAACAAACTTTGACCCTTCCCTAAACCCCAAACTTTAGGTAGAAATTAGGTCGCCCTGGATATTGGACATTAGATACTAGACTCCGGCTGCCGAAAGGGAGTCATTTGAAGTTTTTGGGGGACATTTGCTCCTCCGTGACACCCATAGCGCTATATTTTCCTGTTTTGAATTGCTGAGGGCTTTTGGGCAATACTTTTTAGTTTACATCCTCATCTTATCCCAACTGTTTGCTAAAGCTATTGCTTTGGGAACTTTGAAAGCAAAACCCGACAAAACTCTACTTTTAGAAAATTTGCCGCAGCCCCCCGCACCCCCCTCCCCCCCGCTAGTAACGGCTCTGATTAGATTGTTTTGTTGATTTTTAAATTAAACTGCATTTGAGACAGAAGCAAGTGGATTAAGTGCCAGCCTAAATGTAAAAAGTTTTCCGCGTCCATTCCAACATTAATGATCGATCAGAGTCACAACAGAATAGAAATGTAAAAGCTTGTAGACTGCCATCCATCAAATGTCTCGAATGACAGCGTGATGTTATATAATTCATGACACTGTAGTTGTCAGTGCGAACGAAAATCTTACAAAGTTTAGCAGATTTGAAAATGTTCCCTTAATTACCATGAGATTATCAACTTTGACAAACAAATGTCAGAGCATAGTGCGAACGGGCCCTTATGAAAAACCTGACAACATTAAGTATTATTTCATTGACAACGATACTGGACAATATACTATGCTTGCGCCACTCATCCGTGAAAATACCACACTCACACCTTAATGGTCACAGATTGCAAAGGAACACACAAGCGACATCAGTGGTAACCAAACTATTAAGAGCAAAATAAACTTGTTCCTAATTATCAAAGCAAACTTTGCAAAATGGACTTGTCTTTTGATAGGACAAAACAACAACTTCGTGGGACATGAAATTTCTTGCAAAGTCTTACAATCCTCTTGCAATTGCCCAAAAAAGACTTAAAATGTCTAACTCAGCCGTTTAGGCCTTATATTCAAGAAAATTGAAAAAATGGAAACAAAAGCATTGTAACATGAATGTCATAACAGCAAGGCTGACGAAAAGGCGCCTAAAATGACCCTTCAATTGATTCCTTGCTGGGAAAGCTATGAATTAAAATTTTGGTATACATATTTTGAATAAAAGTCTTACCACAAGAAAGATAAATAATCGACATTGTGAACCCATCTGAGTAGTCATAATATAATGATAATGGTGGAATAAAGATCGGAGCTTTTCTTTGTTTTTAAGAAATTTTAATGTCTAACAGACTGTTTCAAAAACAAATCTGTCGTTCACATCTAGTAAAGATGCATAGTTTAAAGATAACCTTTCAAAGAGTTCCAAAGCTTCCTAAGAGTACAAAACGCGGTACAAGTCAGAACCAGGGCCTATTTTAGTGCGGTTTTTCCCACATTTTGGGGTCTTGGAACTCCAAAATGTGTTCTTGGAAATTCAAAATTGTGGATTGGGCTTTTTCATTTTAGCTATATTTTTGTTATAAATATGTTTTTCTGTTGATAGAGTTTTGAAACTTTATAACATAACAGAACAGTAAAAAACATCCTTGAATCGTAGCGCAAGTTCCTTGGTCCAGATTTATCTGGTCCAACAAGAGCGAAAAATGTTAAAGCCAATCAGCTTTTTGCTCTCAAATGATGTAAAAGCCAATCAGAACTTGTAAAAGACCCCTGAATCTAGCGACAGTAACAACAATGGCGACCAAACAGTCACTAAGTTGATTTCTGAAACCTGAAATAATTGAAACTGGCCAGCTTACTCTCTAAGGCCCCCAATAAATGGACTCCCCCCATTATTAAATTTTCAAAAATCTTATAGCCCCCTGCTCTTATTAGAAACAGCCGCGCTTTTTAAATTTTCTTGGCTCAGCGTGTCCTTCAATATTAAAATAAGTTTGAATTATAGAGCTTCTAGCAATGTTAACCTTTAACTACTGTTACTGTCGGAGTCCATAAAGAATAGGCTATAATAGAAACATATTTGTAATCGTGTTATGTTGAATATTTTTGTTTTACACGAATAAAGAAAAACGCTTTCTACGGCAACGGTCGATATTTTGAAATTCCATGCTTCGTAATTAGGCTTCTTTTCTGAAAGTGTGGTCTTTGAAAATTTCTATAGAATAGGCCCTGGTCAGAACAAATGATTTCAGGTAACTTGCCACTCAAGTGAATATGTTAGCAGACAAATCACTGTGAAACTATACCAACAAATTTTTGTAACCATATGTTTGGACTGGGAAAGTCCAGAAAGAAGGAACAGACACGAAGTGTTAAAATTTTTCTCGAAAGAAGTGGGAATGCTCAAGTTCATAGGAGAACTAAATTTCACTGCATAAGACCAAGCTACATATAACACACCATTCTTTAAACGGCCTGGTAAACATACCTGGTAGCCAGTAGAGTAGCTCATACTTCGTCAGTCACCATTTCATAAGCAAGCTTGTGTCAAAACATTTGCGAGAAGAAAATAGAGTGGAACGAGCCTACCAAACAAGCACGATAAACCTGACCCAAGGCAAAAAACACTCATCTGAGTCAAGGGACCGACACTTTCGTGCAGAAGCCCGAACTACTGAATTCCTTCTTCTCTATTGTTCCCAAAGGCATCAAAAACAGCACAAAAACACTCAATACAAGAATGAAAGCATGACAATTGACATCAAAATAAGAATGTTACAACTCAGCTAAACAAATCTAAATTCAAATACATGTAATTTATGAACAGCAATTTTGGTTTACAATTTATTTTGATATTTAATTAGATATGTATAAAATATCAAGATAAATAAAATAACAACGTTTCTTTTAGTACAGTTGCCTAGAATGCTGAGAGAATCGAGACAATTTCCAATGGAGTGGGCACAATTTAAGTAGCAAAATTACATAGAATAGGGTATACAGTATGATATAATAACAAGTTATATATAATAATACTAAATATTATTAATCAAGATACAATAACGAGAATTTCTTGATGTAAATTGGCAAGAGAATTTAGTAAAAGTTGTCAGTATGAATACCGGATTTGTATAATTATCTGATTTTTAACAAGAAGTTGTCGACTGTTTCAACAATATGGATTTTTTATTCGCCGTGGTTCTTATTAAAAAGTTCAAAACACAAGTAAAAACAATTCAGGCTATAAGAAAGAAGAAGGTTTAGTGTACGAATGAAATATGATGATATGATGATATACGTTTCTGAAATTATTCTAATAACAATTTGCGGATAAGTTTGCAAAACAGAGTTTTGTTTTTTTTTCTCCTATTACAAGGGGTATGTTATTCCAAATTTTAACACCGTGATACGTTATAAATTTTTTAAAGTTTGTTTTAATTGTGGAGTTGCAAGATGCTTTTTTGTTGCTTGGCGGGTTCGATATCCATGTCGAGACGTTGCTTTCTTAAAAAATAGACTAAATATAAAGTTGTGGCTATTATTGTTATTTTCATGCATAAATTTGGCACATTCAAGATTGAAACTGTCTTTGAAATTGAGAATACCTAATTGTTTGAGAAGTGGTTAAAATTGGTTAAACCCTTCAGCCCTTGGCCTTTTTTTTCGACCGCATTCACCAAGGCGCATTCAGCTTATATGTCAGAACATTAAAATGTCTAGGTGTGTTTTCCCGCTTGATCTATACTACAATTTCATATTTTATATAAACATTTAAGTAAGATCTTTATCTTTCTGGTTACCGGTAAGAGCTAAAATTTAGTGTAATTGATTCTATTTTACATTGGGGAAAATGTATTCCGCAGAATAATGTAATCGTTACCACGCCCTCAAATTCAGTTCAGGTTTATCATGAGGCCCTTCTCAAAATTAACTGCCCACCCCTGGTTTATTGGCTTATTCTGTCAAAAGATTGACGGCCTTATTCAGCGTCGTTTCAATCCGAAATGATAAATCACCTTCGTTGATAGAAGTATCGTGATATATGCATATAAAGATAATGAAAGTCTGCAAATAAAAATCGAAACACATTTGGTGGACAATTCACTCCGTAACCATCTCTCTCTATTAAGCTCCCATCTCAACGATGTCCTTAAAGATACGTTCTCGAATGCAAAATAGAAACTAATGTTAGAGTAATAGTGTCTGGTACTTTCTCTTTTGAACGTCGGTTAGTTTCTGAACTTGATCATGTTTGTAATACCTACAAAGTCAAGTTGCTTGCTAAACTTTTTGACAATTTAGCAATAGAGCTAATGGTCACTGCCATCGCAATCAAGAATATGAAATTAAAGCGACCCCTTTGCAAATTTTCTTTACAACTCTACCATCATGACGTAAAAAGGAAACTTATAAATATTCTCTTTGCTACGAAAGAAGAAAGATGTCATTGGCAAAAGGATTGTGGTACATCATTCGATTCTAAAAGCATATTTTTAAAAGTAGAAAAAGCTTCGACACAAATAATCAATTCTTCGTCATGAAGAAATTTCCATGTGTGTTGAAAATCACACGCATTAAATATTGCATGCATATGTTCACTTTTTCACTTATCTAGTTTCAAGATGCTAGTTTAATAGAGAGTTTACGAAAATAAAATGCAATTTAAGCTACAATGCAATTATGCGCTTATTTTGGATTGTCAGTGTCAAACGATTTTTTGCCTCTTTTGCGAAATTTCTTCACTTTTTAAGCTTGGATTCACTTTACAGCAATTTCTTCAAAGCCCCTGGCTAACAAAATTTATTCGAGAAAGCAGAAGTTGGCCGAAATTTGGCTGCAAGTGAAGAACAAAGCAAAGCAATTCAAAAATACAAAGGAAGAGGTATTTTTCAACAGGTGGTGGGTAGCAGCATGTCAAAAAATCTTAAAAATTCCATTGACGAAACATGAAACAAAGTGAAAGATAACAGACAATAGGAAAAAACCAAATATATGTTGCTTCAACATCCAAAGCCATTTTTATTAATCTACAATCCCACAGAATTTGCCAAAATTTGGTTATTTGTGAATTATTTGTTTGACTACCCTAATTGGACTGTAAATTGTGAAATTGAAAATTTCTGGTGGCCAACCATTTCAACCATCTGGCAACCATGATTAGAGTAATGATGTTATATAAATGCACAGGAATGTGATGAGTGAGCCATCAGATTTGTTTTTGCGCCAATCTGAGACTCTTTTGTCGCTGTTGAAAATGATCTGAAGCAATTGAAAAGATTCTGATGCGCTTAGTTTTATATTGTGCTTATCACTGAGTGCTGAATAACTGTTGATTCATAACACAATCTTTAACCAAAATCATTTTTAACTAGAAAAAGAATACCGAAATTATCATTATGTTATCAAAACTTTCGAATTACTTGAATGTCTTCGTAATATTTTCTTTGATATTTTTGTATCAAAAGTTAGTATAGAAAAGAATATTGAGTTTTTCTGTAGCAACAGAGTCGAATTTTTCCATTCCTTTCATAAAGAGGATTGTTGATGGTATCAACTTGCTTGATAAAGCATGATCATGAAGTATGATTGATAAAGGCATTTCTTTAAAAGATGAAGCTCTTTAGTGGCTTTTGTATTCTCCGTTGCTAATTTATGCATTACAATGGTGTTTTTAAGAAAATTTTGCTTTTGGTGGAAACTTGCGTTCAGCATTGAGCGTAAATCTAGAAATTGAAGATCTCACTCGCTTCCAGATTGGGCTAGCTTTTGGATTGCACTTTGTTGTCGAAAAAATAAGATAGGAATTTCTTCGTCTAAAAAAATCATTTCCACTCCATCTTTAAATGTTTAGCTTTCGAGCCGTTTATTGAACTTTAGAGCGATCTTATGAGATACTATGGTTTGCAGCTCACTTCTTTAAAATGCCCCTGTTCCTACTTCTATGAAACATAAGTTGAAAAAAGCAAAAGAAAAAAAAACCGGTAAAGCATAGGCGTACGGGCTTAGTCTAAAGAGGGGGGAGAGGGCTACTCAAATTATTTTTGCCCGGAAAATACTAATGTCCATATGTCTTGAACGTCTTTGTAAAGTCTTAAATATAATTTTTATCGTGCTTGTTTAACATGCTTTTATAGTCTTTTCGATGATAAAGTTCTCAATGGCAATTCATTTATGAACAACTTCTTTCAGGTTCTAGAACTTTAAAGCTTATTTCACTTGTTTGCTGGCAAGTGAAAAAGGAAAGTTTGAAGGATAACATTTGAAACTGATAACTACAACTATCAAGAAAATCCTTGAAGAAAATTAACCTAAAAGCCTCACAAACTTCTTCACCTGTTACTCATTCTTGAAAAAGGGCGCACAATTTCCAAAAAGGGGCGAAAGACTTGCTTCAACTCGGCGAGGTAGGGGAACTGCCCCTAATTGCCCCCTTAAATCCTCCAATGCGCAAGTAAGTTTAAATTCGAAAGATAAAACAGTATGTGACTAGTAAAATCTTTTATAAAAATGATTATATGAAAAATTGGTGCATTTTAACTTTAGATGCATTTGTCCAGCCTGTTTAGTAAGGCTATCTTCTATGTACTGATGCTATTTGGAACCCAACCTGGAACGAGGAATGGATATGAGACATGCCCCCTTTTCAATCTTTGCTCGTTTCTTCTATCAAGCAGTGGTTTCACCCTCTCCATTAGCTCCCTGTATGTCTTTGCTACCAGTCTTTTCATTGGCTGATCCCGTAGCTCATCGCCATAATCAAACAGATTGTCATAATGATAGGAGCCAATAGTCATTGCAAAATTCGTTTGAACCTTAAAGGTAAAACGAGGGCATCTCCGTACAATATTTCTTACTCTTTCGGTAGGACGTGAATAATGTAGATTAAATGGTGTTTTTAGTGGTTGAAAAAGGCCGTGTAGGGAATTTTAATTGGCAGGGAAAATCATGTTATTAGGGGCACACCATTTTTGAAAGGGCCTACCAGGAAATTTCCCGAGTCCCGGTGGGCAACCACGCCCCTGGGCTAAAGTAAACTCTTTTAAACTACTTCTGGGGCATCAGCTTTGCTGATAAGAGCCAAATGAAACAGGACAGTACCAATATAGCGGCCTAAAGATTGTAAATTGTGCTCCCAATTTTTAAATTTCCGATGATTATAAAACTATGGGACAACATTAGCATTTTCTCCTACTTTAACCGTAATAAACAAAATATCATATAATAAATAGGGGCTATGAACAATTTTCAATGCCAATCAGTCGGTCGAAATTATTTTAAGGGATTGTAAAATATTAATTGACCACACATTGCGTTTGCTTTCAAGCATATGGATCATTTAGAAAAAATCCTTTAAAATGATGATTAACTACTTGAAAATGGTAAAATTGTTTTTGGAAAGTGTAATCAAATTAACAAAAAAGTATATAGATGCTAAACTTGTTCAAACATCAATATTGAAACTAGTAGCGGCTCTGCAAAGCTGCTTAACTAGCTAGCTACTTACCGTAGCCGCAATTGGACCAGGGAGCAAATAGGCCAAGTCCTTCTTGTGATACCCTCTTGAGTCATGGTAGAGTTTTGACGAAGCTAGAGACGCCGAGTCCCAATAAACCATTGATGGATAATTTATCGCAGCATGCTGAACCTGTATCCAGAGAACCTCGGCAAGAAATCTAGCGAGTTGATTTTTCGTTCCAAAACGTGAAGGCAGCCCTTTTACCTGAAATGGAGCATATTATCTGTATGAATAAGTGCGAAAAGTAGAAGCTAACATATCTTAGAGACACCGACATGATTGCATTAAAAAGCAGAAAAATCCAGCCTACTGCCTGGGATTTAGTATTAGTATTTAGCCCCCTTTTTCTTCAAAGCCCCATTTCTCTTAACAGCTCCCGTTTAATGAAGCAGGGGAAAAACCCTCCTTTCTATTTAGCTTCCTGTCCTTAAATGCAAATATGACTGCCTTTTCACATGACAACGCTTTGATAAGCTTTAGGTTCATAAGTCCCTGTTCTGAATACCTTGAACCGGTGGGCGTAAACTCCAAGCAGCATATATTTAGAATAACCCCTATGGAGAACTACTTTTTTGCTATGTATTTCGTTCATATTTCTAACTCTCATTCAATGCTTATCAATATCGCTATGTCGAAGGCCCTTCTCGATTTTTCCATTTAATTTGCGTTTGCTTCGGTTGTGTCATTGCCTGTTTTTCAAAAAACTGCCCAGTCGGCAATTGCACATTCTTACGGCACATTTATCTTTATTTGCCAGTGTTAAATTTCTCTAGACTCTAAAATTTCTTAAGGCAAACCTTTGCCATAATATTTGGCAAAAATCTAATGGGCTCTGTGCTAAATGTTGTTCCTCTTGCACTATACAAAATAATGATGTTGCTTGCTCGAAGTACAAATTTTACGTTTCTATCAACAAAACTTCTTCCCTTAATGTTGGATTCAGGTAATTGATGTTTTTATATATCTCGATTAAGAACAGTTAATGATATTTTTGATTGTTCAAATGATTTTGTCTAAGATTATAATTGATAAAAACCTAGCGTGTGATTCGAAGTGTACGTTAGTGAATCTTTTTTGTTTCACTGTTTCCCCTTTTTATCATGGAACACCAATTTTACTGGGAAATAATTGAAATGAGAAATTAAAAAAGAAGTCATTGCCAGAGCTGGTTGAGGAGCATCCACAAATGTTGATCTGCAATTTAGAGTATGAAGTTTCTGATAGGATTTTTTGCAGAAGATATCAACGTGCGATTGAAAACTTACTCATTTGACCAATTGGAGAACCGATTCGACGTGAAGACCAGTTCTTTTTTAATCCACTTCTCTGAAATCATTGTGATTACAAGAATACATTAACTTTGTTAATTTACTTTTATTTTCACAAGTAAACAAATACAATTGTGTTAAACTTACCCCACCGATTCCATTATTTGGGGCCTTTTTTCCTTTCAAAGACACCTCATTTATAAAGTTCTGTAACTCTTGATCTTCAAAAACATCTCGATCAAATTCGTAATACCTATAAAGTCAAGTTGTTTGCTAAACCTTTGAACAATATAGCAATAAAACTAATGAGCACTGCCAAAATAGAGATTTTTGTAGCAAAGGTTCGATATTATGCTTATATAAAAAGCAGCCTTTTAGGGGGTGTTGGAAGTTCATAAAGAGATGTATGAAAATACTTGTTCTTTCAAGTACAGCACAAATGGGTGACATTTTGAATATCAGACAGGACAAATATAAAATATTAAAAATTGCAGTAAACAAATAGAAACACCTTCATTAACGAAATATAAATATGACATAGACAGCATGTTAGAACGAATCAGTATCAGAACAACAAATGTACCAAGGTCACTTAAATATAAAAAAGTGTTCGAATATGAATCTAGAAGCCGCACATTGATGTGTAGTACTTGGCAGTATCAGATTGTAACTCTGAGAGCCTAATAAACAATTATGTATAGAATCAAACGAAAAAGACTAAAAGGAAAATTCACGTACAAATCTACAAACTGTCTTGCAAACTTCTTCAGAACCCTGTTGACAACCCTGCCGTCATCACGGTATGGGTAAAAAGGGACCTTTTTTCTGTCGTTCATACCTCTTTTCTATAAAGCAAGAAAAATGCAAAAGGACTGCAGTGTTTCTAAAAGCTTATCTTGAAACTAGCTTCGACATTTTCCACGACACGAACAATACAGAAAAAAATGACACGAATAATTCCAAATTTTTTGCAACTGGCCCTTGTGTTTCACCCTTCTGTAGTCACCATCTATCTATCGATCCATTTATCATTACAATCCTTAATAACTCTTCCGCCTCATCATTCCAATCTTCTGTTTCCACTATCGAATTCTGCGGCTCTGATATCCAGAGTACCTCAGTAAGCGCTCCCTCGTATCACATCTCAAAACGATCGTTCAGTTCTCTACACATTGTGAAGAATCAAATGAAGATGAAAAGAAGAATGACTCTCGATTGATGATTGGAATCAGGACCGCCAAGAGGGGAGGGGGGGAAGCATCATAAATAAATGAATTCCATTTTAAGAAAGAATTAATCAAACGTACCAAAAATATGCTTTAAAATGTTCTGCAATCTATTTTTAACAAATCTAATAGGCGTGGTCGCAAAAATTTTCATCGCAGACTGTCTTAGACCATCGGGAAGCTGCATCGGGGATCATCGCCGACGAATTACGATATATGAAAACCAGCCTTAACACCACCCCGAGAGGCAACATACCTTTAGATTATTCTCGAGGTCAATATCATTCCAAGTCATTTTCTTGTACCCTCTTTGCACCAACTTTATCGCTCCAGGAGCCCCAAAACCAAACAGGATATTTACAGGACCTGATTCTCCAAAGGCAGAGGGTGCCGCATTGGCATTAAGAGGCAGAATTCCTCGACAGTGGTATTTCAAGAGTTCGTGCAGCGGATGAAATTCGGAGATTTGCCGATTTAAAACGACGCAGATTGGCTCCATTTTAAAATGGGTTTGGAGCAAATGCTCGTGGAAGTGTCCATGAAAAATGTCGGTGATAAGATGCAACGCCTTTGCTACTTGCCAATTGAATCCATCACTTGGGGTGTAAACTTTTGAATCTAAGGATACAAAAAGGACGTGTTAGAGTCAACCGAATATGCTCGAATGACTCAAGTCATCTGTCAGCCAATAATTGGCCACTCAATAGACGTAATACTACTTAAACGCTTATCGAGTGGCAAACAGTTAGCAGCTTTGCGAAAGCATTTCATTTAGTGTGTGTCAGTTACAATGGATGGACCAACTCCGGTGGAGTGGAATGGGATGGGGGCTCAAAAAACATTGCCTAGAGAAAGATTTAAGATAGAACATATAACTGGTACTTTTCTTAGGCAAATGCTAAAAAGGAGACCCAAAACCTAACTAGTGCATTATTCCCACTCCCTAGTAAATTGAGGTACAGCCCGAAAAGAATAATTCAAATAGGACTTATCATTGTAATGCTTCTTGCAAGTAGTAGTCCGTCTCCTGCTCATATTTTTCGTGATTTGCAATATGTAAATCATTTTCTAGGCTTTTGTTTGTGTCTCCCTTTTTAGATTGTCATTTTGTAAGAACCCTTTTTGTGGGCCCCCTTTTAGCTACAGATCCTGAGAAGTCTGCCCCCTGCCCATTATTGTGACGTTATTAGCCTCGTATTTGTGTTATGTTGGGCATGCGCCCGTTTTGTTATGTTCTAGGACAAAATGGAGTATTGAAGTTCGTCTTGGGGTGTTCTTTTGCTGTTATCTACCTGATGATCTTATAATCATTGTGAGGCTGATTGAAAAAACAGTAGGTAAGAAAGCAGAGTTACTTACGTTGCTTGTCATCTATCTGAATGGCCACCGGTTTTAGTTCGTATCGTCTTTTCCTTTGATTATACCGACTTGCAAATATTGCGATTGGATTGGTTTGGGGGATCACCTTGACACCAGGTGGAAAGTACTTCGCTAATAGATCGGGGATGTTCTGCATTCCGCTCAGCAACGGGAATTCCGAAACATACACCATCCTTGCTGATATTGACTAAGAAAAAGGGTGGGAGAGATTATAGAGAGTTGGAACCATTTTAGAACAAATAACAGTGAAAGATGATAATTGGCATGTTTATCGCTATTAATCAGAATCTTATGTAACAGGGACTTTGTAGCATCTCATGGATAAGGGGAGGGGGAGGGGGGGTTCTAAAAAGTTACACGGGGGATAAACACAATTTAAAACAATTTAAAATCATACCTGCCAAAAACATCTTCTAGTAACCGAAGAAATTGCTTTTGCCCATTTGAAATTTGGATTTAATCTTTGTTTCAGTGCTTTGAAGTTTGTCCCAATCTTTCCTTTTTTGTAAAATAAATAAGAGAGAAAATTCAACCAAAGCTTTGCTTTTGTATGATAATCGAGTATGTTTGTGTTTATGGCGATTTCTTTTGAAGAAGTGAAAAGATTTCGAAAAAGAAAAAGAAAGAATCGCCGATTTTCAAAAAGATTGAAGTGTTGAGTTAATCATCAATTATGTCCATTATTATCGAGATTTTAATTGACGATCTCACGAAATTATGAATTTGGATGCCATAACCTTAGACAGAGGCGGATCCAGAGAAAATTTGAAGGAGGGGCAGTTGCTAGTGGGGGCACTGAAAAATTTCCAAAAATTGGTGACAAGAGTACGCTGTATACAACAATTTCAGAATAAACAACATAACTTTGAGGTAATCCTTGAAGCAAATTAACCTATCGGTCTCAGAAATTTTTCACCTGTTCCTCTTTCTTCAAAATGGGTGCACAATTTTCAAAAAAGAGGCGCTAGACTTGGTTCAACTCGTCGAGGGAGGGGCAACTTCCCCTAGTTGCCCCCCTCCCTTAAATCCGCCACTGACCTGAAAGAGCATCATCATGTGTGCATTATCAGTTAAACTTGCTACGAATTAGCTGAAATTTGCCAACAAGAGCAAAGGCTATTTTCCTACCAAACTCCTGTCTACATTACCTCTTCTCGTTACACGACGAATAGTCATGACGTTCATCCCAGCAAGTCGTCCTTGAACAAAATATTCGTCTGATAGAAAAAAGTTTCCTTTACGAAGGTCTTTCATGAAAGGATAACTCAATGACGGGCTTCTAAAATATCTTGATAACATCGGGTTGTAAATCTGCAAAACGTTAAAACAAGAGTTAATCTAATTCAATATCAAAATTACTCAAACTTAAGTAAAAAAGTTTAGCTTTTCTAAATGCAAAAAATTTAAAAATAAAGTTTACAAACTGTAAGGGAAAGGAAACATTCCTCACTTTAACAAAAGAAAAATCGTTTGGGGGAAAATGTAGCGTAGAATAACCGAGACCTAATTCTAACGTGATTGAACATCCTTCATGCGGAATTGCTACATCCATAAAATGTTCAAATATAAAATCTCAGAATTCATTGTTAATTTTCCTACAAATTCCATCAACAATAAAATACACAGCTACCTACCCCGATGCCTTTTTTGAAGAATTCGCCAATAGCATCATATTGTTGGAAGGTAGTGAATCTCTGCGTTTGAAATTGCTTCATTGCGGCGCTAAAGACAGTTGCTTGTGTTTTTCTCAGCACAAGAAAAAATAAATTGAAACATTGGGCGTCAAATTTGTTAATCATGAAATACTGCATCGTTGCGTTGAAGGGTTGATCCAGAACCGGCATAGGAAGCTGATTTGCATTTGGATTTGAAATCATCTTTGTCAGCTTGTAAAACATTCGTTGCATCTTCAGTTTCCCGTCGCGGACTCTTCCGCAATAGCTGTTTGCATCTTCGGATACTGATATTGGACAGCTTCTGCCTTAAGAGTGAAAAAATCTTAAGTTGAAGAAATCGATAAAGTGTTGATGCTTATGTAGTAGATCCACTTATGTTGGTCGCGAGCCGGGTAAAATAGAGAAATATTTCTCGTTAGAGGTAAAATAGAGAAAAAGAGGTACAATGATGTATGAGTACATATTAGGCCAATATTATCGTGCACAGATCGTCGTATGCGTTTTGGTCCTGAACCATGGACCATAAGCGAGAAATGGTCCATGGACCATAAGCGAAAAGCTGCCAAATGGACTGAACTTCCAAATTGAAACGTTGTTCACCATCATCGGCTGAACCCTTCTAGATCTCATGCTGCTCAAGATCTTTACGGTTAAAAGGAGGAAGGGCCTATAGTATCAACAAAACCAAAGAATAAAACCGCTAGGGAGCATTCGAAAAGGGAAAATGATCAAACAGAAAGAGCTGCAAATAGTACATTCAGCAGCTCCGACGAATTGAAGACAAAACACCTGAAAACAATCGCAGATATCCGCTTCGACATCGCCGGCAAAGAGCCATTGAGGGAAGTATCCCCTGGAACAGTTTTGGCCATTGACACTATTTACGCTGTATTAAACCAGTCTTTAGCCTTCATTTAGTGAGATGGAGAGGAATGTTGGGTGAAGTTACCCCCGTCAACCTCCTACCATCTGTTACCTTCTATTTTCTTTGTTTTGTTCGTTAGACCATTCGCTTGTAGACTTCTAATATAAAAGTCGACATATAAGAAATCTCTTCTCTTTTTCGAGTGTCTTATGGTTACAACATGGCCTTGATTCAGAAAATTCTTCCGCGATCCTTACGTTTTATCAAATGACAGGTTTGGACAAATTTGGTCATTCCATATCAAATCAACCAGTACCTGAGAAAATTGTAACCCTTATGTCACAGATTTAGGCCAAATTGTAACCCAAATGCTTAAAGGGGTTGGCGCTCACAGGTAAAACAGAGAAATGTGGTTCAGTAGGTTCACTTAGCATAGAATATTGTGTCTGGATATAAGATTTTTGCTGATTGCTGCTCGATAGAAGAGATATATACGGCACAAAATCTGAGAGGTTTGTGCAATACATATACTGCAGTTTTTATCTCTATTTATTACTTACAATACACGTTTATAATAAATCAAGGGGATGCTGTTATTTAAAAAAATAAAGGTATTTACAAGAGATTCGTTGGTGAAATAAATTACAATTTCTAAAATAGAAATCACTAAATCATTTATTAATAGCAAATCTCTACCTTTAATTATTTTATAAGAATCGTCATATCCGAAAGGTTCTACATATTCTTTTGTAACTTTTATCTTATTTCGATATTCCGTAGGCATCTTGTAAATGGGCTTACTGCTGTCATAAGAAATCCTTGTGCAAGCAAGGTTTGAAATATTTTGTCATGAGAAAGGCACTACAGTCAGGATCTCATATAAATCTCTTTGATGATAACAAAAGACCAAAAACAAGGGCACTTTTATAAAAGGGCACTTTGGCCGCCTTTGCCCCTCCTATCAAAGGTCAAGAGGAGCGGCTGCCCCCTTCGCCTCCCTCTCCGGCGTCCCTGACCACCTTCGGTCTTTTAAATCGTTTTACACACGTTTTCATTATTCTGAAATGTTTATGAAAAAACTCCCTCTACATTTTTGGCACTACACTGCTGCGGTGAATTTTTAGAATAATGAACTCGACCGTGTCAAATGCTGGAGACCAAAACTTCGATAAGGGTTTGCAGGGCTCATCTCATGGCACCTTTTCTTCCCAAAGTCGCAGCAAAACTCTGGCCCTAAAGTTATGTTTTTTTTATAGACGCCGCCTAATAATTGTAATTTACTTGACATTAAAAATTTCAAAATAATTAAAACGTGTATTTTTAAAAGACCGAAGGATTTTCAGAGATGCCCTTTGTCAGACCCCACGGAGGCAGTTTGTTTTTTTTGGTTTGTAATACTGCTCTAGACCCCTCAAACCAATATGACTCCCCGACCAGTATAACTCTGGTTGGACCAGTATGACCTCTCAATCGGCCAGCCTCGCTTGCAATCTATTTTAAAAAAGATATAAAGCGAAAAATATTTGCCCGCTTTTGCGAAATGGGGCAAAAGCTGCGTAAATTGCAACGACAGCATTGAGATTTGAAAATTTTCCTGTAGCTCAAACAATGTTCATTGTTTATCAACAAAATAAAGATTTTAATTTTGGAGAAATGTTTATCTGTTTTAAAGATGTTTGTGGACCGAAATAATGAGGAAACAGCCTTTATCTAGTATCTTATCCTTTATTTATATTAAACTATCTTCATGAAATTTCTCTGGTTGTTTTTAAGTTCGATCTTCCTGCAGAATGCCTTAGGGTGTTGACCAGACAAAGTTTTGAGTTACACTTCATAGTTTTATCGAATTTTAGCAAGTGTAATTCCCAAGATAGCAAAGACGTTTTCCCTTGCGATGTGTAGTCAAACAACCACCGGTTGAAGCTTTTTTGTGCGCTTCTCTCCGATCTTCCTTCGTTTCGTTGGGTGATCAGTTGTGTGAACGTTGTGCGAAAAATACAACGAGTGCCGTGATAACCGCTGCAAAAGCCTTGAGTTCTATTTTTCTTGCCCAGACCGATATGACCCTCCCTAGACCGATATGACCCTGGTGTCATATTGATCTGGACCGACATGACTCCAGGGTCAATTGGTCCAAGGGGTCATTTCGGTCTAGAACAATACCACGAACCAAGGCAAGCAGGTGCATTTTCAGTGAAGGATGCGCACAACAATCCGCAATCTCACACGCAATTCACACGCAAGTAAGAGAGTTTCGAGAAAAGATGTTAAGGGTCGATTAAGAATTGATGACAAACAAGGGCTTAATGTTACTGAGCAAAAAACCAAACATGTAATTACTGTTAGAAAACATTTGATACAGAAAAAATTTGAAGTTAGGTTAAAGCATTGAAGCAAATAGAATCACTATCAGTTAGAGAATCAATAAAGAATAACATACTGTAAACTTTTGGAAGGCGCACTTTTGTCTGGCCATTCACGAAGCAGCTCAAGTAGAAAACCAACAGCAAGATGGATACCGTTCTTTTCTCCATCATTCGAAAGAGAAGGAATGCTGGCTGTGCTGCAAGTGCTTGAAATTTGTTCTTTCTTTAGGATGCGTCAGCCAAATACTTCCTGCCTTCAACCCATTGGACTGGAGACTGCACTCTTAGAATAGGTTTTTGGTAGTTAAAGAAACAGAACAACAAGTCATTGAAATCCAATGGTATTGAACTTCAGATACAATCAAAAACGTAAGCATCTATAGAAAACAGTTAATTTTGTTGTTTTTCAATTATTCAAAAAAAATTCACCGGGGACAAATTAGATGGGCTGGTTTGATTTCGAAACCAAAGGAGGAACAATCTTTGTTATCGAGATAACTTGGAAGAGAAGAAAGCAACAAATTGTTGTCTTCTACGATTGCTTACCTAATTCTCCTGAAATATTTTGCCTTATAGATTTGGTAATAATCATAAATAATATTCTATAATACAAAATATTTTTTAGCTTTTTCTGTCGGTGAATTTCGAGTTATTTTGAGCTTTTAATGGGCCGTTCATTGGTGATGAGGAACTATGGTCACCAAACAGGGCTTCCCTTCAAAAACTTTTTATCTGCAGTAAAAATCAACGTGGAAAAAAGATTAAGAGAGATTGCAAAAGCAAAAAATGTAATGATGATACCCATCAACAAAACATACTCTAGACAATTCTTAACCACGGTGTATCTCTTTCTAGCCTTTCTTCTGAAGTAAGGGCACGTAAAATATTTACACTCTTTTTTTTATAACAACACGAGCCTCAAAACTGGTCAAAAGTTAAGCAAATTAAGAACAAGCTGAGGCTGAGCTTTTGCAAAATGCAATTTTGAACAACGCTTTTTCTCAAAATCGAGGATTTTTAGTGATGTGTGGGTGTTTTTCGGTGAATATTCAAATTTGTCACTTTGTTGGCAAATGAGGCCTGAACACCTCTATAGAGCGAAAAAGCTAGCAATAGCACTGCTTACACCCTCTTAATTTAATTAAGAACAATCCAGCCTCAGATTTTCGAAAAAATTAAGAATAGTCAGCCTGATCTTAAATTTACTGGTTCTTATAAAGAAAAGAGTGTAATACTCTTTCCTCCACGCAACATTTGATACTACTCTTCTCTAGGTATTACATTACATTAAAGACCTATTAAAACGACTTTGAAACCCAGTTTCTATCAGATGGCCTCACAAACCAGAAAGTTATTATTTCCTATTAATAAGAAACAACACAATTTCCTATCCTTCAGAAATTAGTACTTCCTACGGTGCAGGCAAAACGATAATGCGTGGTATTCTCTGCTACAGCAATCGAAATTAAAACAATTTCGGGTGCAATGACAACGGAAATTTGGTACCAACAAATCTGCGCTGACGCAAAAATCAATATCGATTCAATTCTGAATCCATTTGAGACCGAAGAAAGCGTTAATCTGAGATCGAAATTAATAAATAAATAAATAATTAATTAATAAATAGTTCATATGGAAGTCTTACTGTAGTGTCCTGTTGATGGAAAAATTTCTCTCTTATGACAGCAGTTAGCTCATTTACAAGATGCCTACATAACATCGAAATACAATGACAGTTGCAGAAGAAATAGTAGAAGCTGAGATTTTTTTCAAATGCCCTTTTACTGGAACCTGCCCCCTTGCCCTTTGGTCGTTCATAGAGTGCACTAAAAGGAAAAGCAAAGACACTGTATTAAAAGTAATGAGTCACATGTAAGACTCATGTTCGGCGATTTAATTCACAATAAACAATATAAGTGTACCCAGAATACAACAATTTCAGACCCCAACTACTGACAGAAGGCTCTCCATTCACTTTGTAAGGGAGTTTCCACAATAATTGTTGTATACTTTGAGGTAATCCTTGAAAAAGAATTATCCTAAAAGCCTCAGAAACTTTTTCACCTGTTACTCATTCTGAAAAAGGACGCACAATTTCCAAAAAGGGGCGAAAGACTTGCTTCAACTCGGCGAGGTAGGGGAACTGCCCCTAATTGCCCCCTTAAATCCTCCAATGCGCAAGTAAGTTTAAATTCGAAAGATAAAACAGTATGTGACTAGTAAAATCTTTTATAAAAATGATTATATGAAAAATTGGTGCATTTTAACTTTAGATGCATTTGTCCAGCCTGTTTAGTAAGGCTATCTTCTATGTACTGATGCTATTTGTAACCCAACCAGGAACGAAGAATGGATATGAGACATGCCCCCTTTTCAATCTTTGCTCGTTTCTTCTATCAAGCAGTGGTTTCACCCTCTCCATTAGTTCCCTGTATGTCTTTGCTACAAGTCTTTTCATTGGCTGATCCCGTAGCTCATCGCCATAATCAAACAGATTGTCATAATGATAGGAGCCAATAGTCATTGCAAAATTCGTTTGAACCTTAAAGGTAAAACGAGGGCATCTCCGTACAATATGTCTTACTCTTTCGGTAGGACGTGAATAATGTAGATTAAATGGTGTTTTTAGTGGTTGAAAAAGGCCGTGTAGGGAATTTTAATTGGCAGGGAAAATCATGTTATTAGGGGCACACCATTTTTGAAAGGTCCTACCAGGAAATTTCCCGAGTCCCGGTGGGCAACCACGCCCCTGGGCTAAAGTAAACTCTTTTAAACTACTTCTGGGGCATCAGCTTTGCTGATAAGAGCCAAATGAAACAGGACAGTACCGTTATAGCGGCCTAAAGATTGTAAATTGTGCTCCCAATTTTTAAATTTCCGATGATTATAAAACTATGGGACAACATTAGCATTTTCTCCTACTTTAACCGTAATAAACAAAATATCATATAATAAAAAGGGGCTATGAACAATTTTCAATGCCAATCAGTCGGTCGAAATTATTTTTAGGGATTGTAAAATATTAATTGACCACACAATGCGTTTGCTTTCAAGCATATGGATCATTTAGAAAAAATCCTTTAAAATAATGATTAACTACTTGAAAATGGTAAAATTGTTTTTGGAAAGTGTAATCAAATTAACAAAAAAGTATATAGATGCTAAATTTGTTCAAACATCAATATTGAAACTAGTAGCGACTCTGCAAAGCTGCTTAACTAGCTAGCTACTTACCGTAGCCGCAATTGGACCAGGGAGCAAATAGGCCAAGTCCTTCTTGTGATACCCTCTTGAGTCATGGTAGAGTTTTGACGAAGCTAGAGACGCCGAGTCCCAATAAACCATTGATGGATAATTTATCGCAGCATGCTGAACTTGTATCCAGAGAACCTCGGCAAGAAATCTAGCGAGTTGATTTTTCGTTCCAAAATGTGAAGGCAGCCCCTTTACCTGAAATAAAGCATATTATCAGTATGAATACGTGCAAAAATTAGAATCTAATATATCCGTAAGACAGTGACATGATTGCATTAAAAAGCAGAAAAATCCAGCCTACTGCCTGGGATTTAGTATTAGTATTTAGCCCCCTTTTTCTTTAAAGCCCCATTTCTCTTAAGAGCTCCCGTTTAAGGAAGCAGGGGGAAAAACCCTCCTTTCTATTTAGCTTCCTGTCCTTAAATGCAAATATGACTGCCTTTTCACATGACAACGCTTTGATAAGCTTTAGGTTCATAAGTCCCTGTTCTGAACACCTTGAGCCGGTGGGCGTAAAAAAATTGCAGCATATATTTAGAATAACCCCTATGGAGAACTACTTTTTGCTATATATTTCGTTCATATTTCTAACTCTCATTCAATGCTTATCAATATCGCTATGTCGAAGGCCCTTCTCGATTTTTCCATTTAATTTGCGTTTGCTTCGGTTGTGTCATTGCCTGTTTTTCATAAAACTGCCCAGTCGGCAATTGCACATTCTTACGGCACATTTATCTTTATTTGCCAGTGTTAAATTTCTCTAGACTCTAAAATTTCTTAAGGCAAACCTTTGCCATAATATTTGGCAAAAATCTAATGGGCTCTGTGCTAAATGTTGTTCCTCTTGCACTATACAAAATAATGATGTTGCTTGCTCGAAGTACAAATTTTACGTTTCTATCAACAAAACTTCTTCCATTAATGTTGGATTCAGGTAATTGATGTTTTTATATATCTCGATTAAGAACAGTTAATGATATTCTTGATTGTTCAAATGATTTTGTTTAAGATTAAAATTGATAAAAACCTAGCGTGTGATTCGAAGTGTACGTTAGTGAATCTTTTTTGTTTCACTGTTTCCCCTTTTTATCATGGACATCAATTTTACTGGGAAATAATTGAAATGAGAAATTAAAAAAGAAGTCATTGCCAGAGCTGGTTGAGGAGCATCCACAAATGTTGATCTGCAATTTAGAGTATGAAGTTTCTGATAGGATTTTTTGCAGAAGATATCAACATGCAATTGAAAACTTACTCATTGGACCAATTGGAGAACCGATTCGACGTGAAGACCAGTTCTTTTTTAATCCACTTCTCTGAAATCATTGTGATTACAAGAATACATTAACTTTGTTAATTTACTTTTATTTTCACAAGTAAACAAATACAATTGTTTTAAACTTACCCCACCGATTCCATTATTTGGGGGCCTCTTTCCTTTCAAAGACACCTCATTTATAAAGTTCTGTAACTCTTGATCTTCAAAAACATCTCGATCAAATTCGTTATACCTATAAAGTCAAGTTGTTTGCTAAACCTTTGAACGATATAGCAATAAAACTAATGAGCACTGCCAAAATAGAGATTTTTGTAGCAAAGGTTCGATATTATGCTTATATAAAAAAGCAGCCTTTTAGGGGGTGTTGGAAGTTCATAAAGAGATGTATGAAAATACTTGTTCTTTCAAGTACAGCACGAATGGGTGACATTTTGAATATCAGACAGGACAAATATAAAATATTAAAAGTTGCAGTAAACAAATAGAAACACCTTCAATAAAAAAAGATAAATATGACATAGACAGCAAGTCAAAACGAATCAGTATCAAAACAAAAAATGTTGCATTATGCATATAATAAAAGCGTAAAAGACTAAAAGAAAAAATTCACGTACAAATCTACAAACTGTCTTGCAAACTTCTTCAGAACCCTGTTGACAACCCTGCCGTCATCACGGTATGGGTAAAAAGGGACCTTTTTTCTGTCGTTCATACCTCTTTTCTATAAAGCAAGAAAAATGCAAAAGGACTGCAGTGTTTCTAAAAGCTTATCTTGAAACTAGCTTCGACATTTTCCACGACACGAACAATACAGAAAAAATTGACACGAATAATTCCAAATTTTTTGCAACTGGCCCTTGTGTTTCACCCTTCTGTAGTCACCATCTATCTATCGATCCATTTATCATTACAATCCTTAATAACTCTTCCGCCTCATCATTCCAATCTTCTGTTTCCACTATCGAATTCTGCGGCTCTGATATCCAGAGTACCTCAGTAAGCGCTCCCTCGTATCACATCTCAAAACGATCGTTCAGTTCTCTACACATTGTGAAGAATCAAATGAAGATGAAAAGAAGAATGACTCTCGATTGATGATTGGAATCAGGACCGCCAAGAGGGGAGGGGGGGAGGAAGCATCATAAATAAATGAATTCCATTTTAAGAAAGAATTAATCAAACGTACCAAAAATATGCTTTAAAATGTTCTGCAATCTATTTTTAACAAATCTAATAGGCGTGGTCGCAAAAATTTTCATCGCAGACTGTCTTAGACCATCGGGAAGCTGCATCGGGGATCATCGCCGACGAATTACGATATATGAAAACCAGCCTTAACACCACCCCGAGAGGCAACATACCTTTAGATTATTCTCGAGGTCAATATCATTCCAAGTCATTTTCTTGTACCCTCTTTGCACCAACTTTATCGCTCCAGGAGCCCCAAAACCAAACAGGATATTTACAGGACCTGATTCTCCAAAGGCAGAGGGTGCCGCATTGGCATTAAGAGGCAGAATTCCTCGACAGTGGTATTTCAAGAGTTCGTGCAGCGGATGAAATTCGGAGATTTGCCGATTTAAAACGACGCAGATTGGCTCCATTTTAAAATGGGTTTGGAGCAAATGCTCGTGGAAGTGTCCATGAAAAATGTCGGTGATAAGATGCAACGCCTTTGCTACTTGCCAATTGAATCCATCACTTGGGGTGTAAACTTTTGAATCTAAGCATACAAAAAGGTCGTGTTAGAGTCAACCGAATATGCTCGAATGACTCAAGTCATCTGTCAGCCAATAATTGGCCAATCAAAAGACGTAATACTACTTAAACGCTTATCGAGTGGCAAACAGTTAGTAGTTTTGCGAAAGCATTTCATTTAGTGTGTGTCAGTTACAATGGTTGCACCAACTCCGGTGGAGTGGAATGGGATGGGGGCTCATTAAACATTGTCTACAGAAAGATTTAAGATAGAACATATAACTGGTACTTTTCTTAGGCAAATGCTGAAAAGGAGACCCAAAACCTAACTAGTGCATTATTCCCACTCCCTAGTAAATTGAGGTACAGCCTGAAAAGAATAATTCAAATAGGACTTATCATCGTAATGCTTCTTGCAAGTAGTAGTCCGTCTCCTGCTCATATTTTTCGTGATTTGCAATATGTAAATCATTTTCTAGGCTTTTGTTTGTGTCTCCCTTTTTAGATTGTCATTTTGTAAGAACCCTTTTTGTGAGCCCCCTTTTAGCTACAGATCCTGAGAAGTCTGCCCCCTGCCCATTATTGTGACGTTATTAGCCTCGTATTTGTGTTATGTTGGGCATGCGCCCGTTTTGTTATGTTCTAGGACAAAATGGAGTATTGAAGTTCGTCTTGGGGTGTTCTTTTGCTGTTATCTACCTGATGATCTTATAATCATTGTGAGGCTGATTGAAAAAACAGTAGGTAAGAAAGCAGAGTTACTTACGTTGCTTGTCATCTATCTGAATGGCCACCGGTTTTAGTTCATATCGTCTTTTTCTTTGATTATACCGACTTGCAAATATTGCGATTGGATTGGTTTGGGGGATCACCTTGACACCAGGTGGAAAGTACTTCGCTAATAGATCGGGGATGTTCTGCATTCCGCTCAGCAACGGGAATTCCGAAACATACACCATCCTTGCTGATATTGACTAAGGAAAAGGGTGGGAGAGATTATAGAGAATTGGAACCATTTTAGAACAAATAACAGTGAAAGATGATAATTGGCATGTTTATCGCTATTAATCAGAATCTTATGTAACAGGGACTTTGTAGCATCTCATGGATAAGGGGAGGGGGAGGGGGGTTCTAAAAAGTTACACGGGGGATAAACACAATTTAAAACAATTTAAAATCATACCTGCCAAAAACCTCTTCTAGTAACCGAAGAAATTGCTTTTGCCCATTTGAAATTTGGATTTAATCTTTGTTTCAGTGCTTTGAAGTTTGTCCCAATCTTTCCTTTTTTGTAAAATAAATAAGAGAGAAAATTCAACCAAAGCTTTGCTTTTGTATGACAATCGAGTATGTTTGTGTTTATGGCGATTTCTTTTGAAGAAGTGAAAAGATTGCGAAAAAGAAAAACAAATAATCGCTGATTTTCAAAAGTTGAAGTGTTGAGTTAATCATCAATTATGTCCATTACTATCTAGATTTTAAGTGATGATGTCACGAAATTATGAATTTGGATCCCATAACCTTAGACAGAGGCGGATCCAGAGAAAATTTGAAGGAGGGGCAGTTGCTAGTGGGGGCACTGAAAAATTTCCAAAAATTGGTGACAAGAGTACGCTGTATACAACAATTTCAGAATAAACAACATAACTTTAAGGTAATCCTTGAAGCAAATTAACCTATCGGTCTCAGAAATTTTTCACCTGTTCCTCTTTCTTCAAAATGGGTGCACAATTTTCAAAAAAGAGGCGCTAGACTTGGTTCAACTCGTCGAGGGAGGGGCAACTTCCCCTAGTTGCCCCCCTCCCTTAAATCCGCCACTGACCTGAAAGAGCATCATCATGTGTGCATTATCAGTTAAACTTGCTACGAATAAGCTGAAATTTGCCAACAAGAGCAAAGGCTATTTCCCTACTAAACTCCTGTCTATATTACCTCTTCTCGTTACACGACGAATAGTCATGACGTTCATCCCAGCAAGTCGTCCTTGAACAAAATATTCGTCTGATAGAAAAAAGTTTCCTTTACGAAGGTCTTTCATGAAAGGATAACTCAATGACGGGCTTCTAAAATATCTTGATAACATCGGGTTGTAAATCTGCAAAACGTTAAAACAAGAGTTAATCTAATTCAATATCAAAATTACTCAAACTTAAGTAAAAAAGTTTAGCTTTTCTAAATGCAAAAAATTTAAAAATAAAGTTTACAAACTGTAAGGGAAAGGAAACATTCCTCACTTTAACAAAAGAAAAATCGTTTGGGGGAAAATGTAGCGTAGAATAACCGAGACCTAATTCTAACGTGATTGAACATCCTTCATGCGGAATTGCTACATCCATTAAATGTTCAAATATAAAATCTCAGAATTCATTGTTAATTTTCCTACAAATTCCATCAACAATAAAATACACAGCTACCTACCCCGATGCCTTTTTTGAAGAATTCGCCAATAGCATCATATTGTTGGAAGGTAGTGAATCTCTGCGTTTGAAATTGCTTCATTGCGGCGCTAAAGACAGTTGCTTGTGTTTTTCTCAGCACAAGAAAAAATAAATTGAAACATTGGGCGTCAAATTTGTTAATCATGAAATACTGCATCGTTGCGTTGAAGGGTTGATCCAGAACCGGCATTGGAAGCTGATTTGCATTAGGATTTGAAATCATCTTTGTCAGCTTGTAAAACATTCGTTGCATCTTCAGTTTCCCGTCGCGGACTCTTCCGCAATAGCTGTTTGCATCTTCGCATATTGATATTGGACAGCTTCTGCCTTAAGAGTGAAAAAAGCTTAAGTTGAAGAAATCGATAAAGTGTTGATGCTTATGTAGTAGATCCACTCATGTTGGTCGCGAGCCGGGTAAAATAGAGAAATATTTCTCGTTAGAGGTAAAATAGAGAAAAAGAGGTACAATAAAGAAAAAGAGTACATATTAGGCCAATAGTATCGTGCACAGATCGTCGCATGCGTTTTGGTCCTGAACCATGGACCATAAGCGAGAAATGGTCCATGGACCATAAGCGAAAAGCTGCCAAATGGACTGAGCTTCCAAATTGAAACGTTGTTCACCATAATCGGCTGAACCCTTCTAGAACTCATGCTGCTCAAGATTTTTACGGTTAAAAGGAGGAAGGGCCTATAGTATCAACAAAACCAAAGAATAAAACCGCTAGGGAGCATTCGAAAAGGGAAAATGATCAAACAGAAAGAGCTGCAAATGATACATTCAGCAGCTCAGACGAATTCAAGACAGAACACCTGAAAACAATCGCAGATATCCGCTTCGACATCGCCGGCAAAGAGCCATTGAGGGAAGTATCCCCTGGAACAGTTTTGGCCATTGACACTATTTACGCTGCATTAAACCAGTCTTTAGCCTTCATTTAGTGAGATGGAGAGGAATGTTGGGTGAAGTTACCCCCGTCAACCTCCTACCATCTGTTACCTTCTATTTTCTTTGTTTTGTTCGTTAGACCATTCGCTTGTAGACTTCTAATATAAAAGTCGACATATAAGAAATCTCTTCTCTTTTTCGAGTGTCTTATGGTTACAATATGGCCTTGATTCAGAAAATTCTTCCGAGATCCTTACGTTTTATCAAATGACAGGTTTGGACAAATTGGGTCATTCCATATCAAATCAACCAGTACCTGAGAAAATTGTAACCCTTATGTCACAGATTTAGGCCAAATTGTAACCCAAATGTTTAAAGGGGTTGGCGCTCACAGGTAAAACAGAGAAATGTGGTTCAGTAGGTTCACTTAGCATAGAATCTTGTTTCTGGATATAAGATTTTTGCTGATTGCTGCTCGATAGAAGAGATATATACGGCACAAAATGTGAGAGGTTTGTGCAATACATATACTGCAGTTTTTATCTCTATTTATTACTTACAATACACGTTTATAATAAATCAAGGGGATGCTGTTATTTTAGAAAAATAAAGGTATTTACAAGAAATTCACTGGTGAAATAAATTACAATTTCTAAAATAGAAAAATTTTTAAATCACTAAATCATTTATTAAAAGCAAATCTCTACCTTTAATTATTTTATAAGAATCGTCATATCCGAAAGTTCTGGGATCAATGAAAGTAACGGGTCACGCTGTAGGCGAGGCAGGCCATTGGGCAAGTAGGCATCTTGGTTTAATGATGGGAAACGCATTTCAATCAATAACGTTTTATACGTACTATTCTGATCTTGTCTCTACACAAGCAAAAGCAACTTGTCAAAGAAAAGTGGCTTGTATTAGATTAGACAGTTTTCCAATCTAAGGGGAATGACCTAAAGCTTTCCACTACTTTCAGGGACGCTGGAACGACCAAATGGCAAGAGGGAGACAGGCTTCAGTAAAGGGGCATTTGAAAAATATTCCCAGCTTCTACATATTCTTTTGTAACTATTATTTTATTTCGATATTCCGTAGGCATCTTGTAAATGGGCTTACTGCTGTCATAATAAATCCTATAAATCTCTTTAATAATAACAAAAGACCAAAAACAAGGGCACTTTTATAAAAGGGCACTTTGGCCGCCTTTGCCCCTCCTATCAAAGGTCAAGAGGAGCGGCTGCCCCCTTCGCCTCCCTCTCCGGCGTCCCTGACCACCTTCGGTCTTTTAAATCGTTTTACACACGTTTTTATTATTCTGAAATGTTTATGAAAAAACTCCCTCTACATTTTTGGCACTACACTGCTGGGGTGAATTTTTAGAATAATGACTCGACCGTGTCAAATGCTGGAGACCAAAACTTCGATAAGGGTTTGCAGGGCTCATCTCATGGCACCTTTTCTTCCCAAAGTCGCAGCGAAGCTCTGGCCCTAAAGTTATGTTTTTTTATAGACGCTGCCTAATAATTGTAATTTACTTGACATAAACATTTCAAAATAATTAAAACGTGTATTTTTAAAAGACCGAAGGATTTTCGGAGATGCCCTTTGTCAGACCCCACGGAGGCAGTTTGTCTTTTTTGGTTTGTAATACTGTTCTAGACCAATATGACCCTTCGAACCAATATGACTCCCAGACAACTCTGGTTGGACCAGTATGCCCTCTCAATCGGCCAGCCTCGCTTGCAATCTATTTTAGAAAAGATATAAAGCGAAAAATACTTGCCCGTTTTTGCGAAATGGGGCAAAAGCTGCGTAAATTGCAACGACAGCATTGAGATTTGAAAATTTTCCTGTAGATCAATCAATGTTCATTGTTTATCAACAAAATAAAGATTTTAATTTTGGAGAAATTTTTATCTGTTTTAAAGATGTTTCTGGACCGAAATAATAGGGAAACAGCCTTTATCTAGTATCTTATCCTTTATTTATATTAAACTATCTTCATGAAATTTCTCTGGTTGTTTTTAAGTTTGAACTTCCTGCAAAATGCCTTTGGATGTTGACCAGACGAAGTTTTAAGTTACACTTCATAGTTTTATCGAATTTTAGCAAGTGTAATTCCCAAGATAGCAAAGACGTTTTTCCTTGCGATGTGTAGTCAAACAACCACCGGTTGAAGCTTTTTTGTGCGCTTCTCTCTGATCTTCCTTTCTTCGTTTCGTTGTGTGATCAGAACACATTCATTCACATTGCCCGCGAAAAATACAACGAGCGCCTTCGGTGTCATGATAACCGCTGCAAAAGCCCTGAGTTCTATTTTTCTTGCCCAGACCGATATGACCCTCCCTAGACCGATATGACCCTGGTGTCATATTGATCTGGACCGACATGACTCCAGGGTCAATTGGTCCAAGGGGTCATTTCGGTCTAGAACAATACCACGAACCAAGGCAAGCAGGTGCATTTTCAGTGAAGGATGCGCACAACAATCCGCAATCTCACACGCAAGTAAGAGAGTTTCGAGAAAAGATGTTAAGGGTCGATTAAGAATTGATGACAAACAAGGGCTTAATGTTACTGAGCAAAAAACCAAACATGTAATTACTGTTAGAAAACATTTGATACAGAAAAAATTTGAAGTTAGGTTCAAGCATTGAAGCAAATAGAATCACTATCAGTTAGAGAATCAATAGAGAATAACATACTGTAAACTTTTGGAAGGTGCACTTTTGTCTGGCCATTCACGAAGCAGCTCAAGTAGAAAACCAACAGCAAGATGGATACCGTTCTTTTCTCCATCATTCGAAAGAGAAGGAATGCTGGCTGTGCTGCAAGTGCTTGAAATTTGTTCTTTCTTTAGGATGCGTCAGCCAAATACTTCCTGCCTTCAACCCATTGGACTGGAGACTGCACTCTTAGAATAGGTTTTTGGTAGTTAAAGAAACAGAACAACAAGTCATTGAAATCCAATGGTATTGAACTTCAGATACAATCAAAAACGTAAGCATCTATAGAAAACAGTTAATTTTGTTGTTTTTCGATTATTCAAAAAAAATTCACCAGGGACAAATTAGATGGGCTGGTTTGATTTCGAAACCAAAGGAGGAACAATCTTTGTTATCGAGATAACTTGGAAGAGAAGAAAGCAACAAATTGTTGTCTTCTACGATTGCTTACCTAATTCTCCTGAAATATTTTGCCTTATAGATTTGGTAATAATCATAAATAATATTCTATAATACAAAATATTTTTTAGCTTTTTCTGTCCGTGAAATTCGAGTTATTTTGAGCTTTTAATGGGCCGTTCATTGGTGATGAGGAACTATGGTCACCAAACAGGGCTTCCCTTCAAAAACTTTTTATCTGCAGTAAAAATCAACGTGGAAAAAAGATTAAGAGAGATTGCAAAAGCAAAAAATGTAATGATGATACCCATCAACAAAACATACTCTAGACAATTCTTAACCACGGTGTATCTCTTTCTAGCCTTTCTTCTGAAGTAAGGGCACGTAAAATATTTACACTCTTTTTTTTATAACAACACGAGCCTCAAAACTGGTCAAAAGTTAAGCAAATTAAGAACAAGCTGAGGCTGAGCTTTTGCAAAATGCAATTTTGAACAACGCTTTTTCTCAAAATCGAGGATTTTTAGTGATGTGTGGGTGTTTTTCGGTGAATATTCAAATTTGTCACTTTGTTGGCAAATGAGGCCTGAACACCTCCTTAGAGCGAAAAAGCTAGCAATAGCACTGCTTACACCCTCTTAATTTAATTAAGAACAATCCAGCCTCAGATTTTCGAAAAAATTAAGAATAGTCAGCCTGATCTTAAATTTACTGGTTCTTATAAACGCAACATTTGATACTACTCTTCTCTAGGTATTACATTACATTAAAGACCTATTAAAACGACTTTGAAACCCAGTTTCTATCAGATGGCCTCACAAACCAGAAAGTTATTATTTCCTATAAATAAGAAACAACACAATTTCCTATCCTTCAGAAATTAGTACTTCCTACGGTGCAGGCAAAACGACAATGCGTGGTATTCTCTGCTACAGCAATCGAAATGAAAATAATTTCGCGTGCAATGACAACGGAAATTTGGTACCAACAAATCTGCGCTGACGCAAAAATCAATATCGATTCAATTCTGAATCCATTTGAGACCGAAGAAAGCGTTCATCTGAGATCGAAATTAATAAATAGTTCATATGGAAGTCTTACTGTAGTGCCCTGTTGATGGAAAAATTTCTCTCTTATGACAGCAGTTAGCTCATTTACAAGATGCCTACAGAACATCGAAATACAATGACAGTTGCAGAAGAAATAGTAGAAGCTGAGATTTTTTTTCAAATGCCCTTTTACTGGAACCTGCCCCCTTGCCCTTTGGTAGTTCATAGAGTGCACTAAAAGGAAAAGCAAAGACACTGTATTAAAAGTAATGAGTCACATGTAAGACTCATGTTCGGCGATTTAATTCACAATAAACAATATAAGTGTACCCAGAATACAACAATTTCAGACCCCAATTACTGACAGAAGGCTCTCCATTCACTTTGTAAGGGAGTTTCCACAATAATTGTTGTATACTTTGAGGTAATCCTTGAAAAAAATTAACCTAAAACCCTCAGAAACTTCTTCACCTGTTACTCATTCTTGAAAAAGGGCGCACCATTTCCAAAAAGGGGCGAAAGACTTGCTTCAACTCGGCGAGGTAGGGGAACTACCCCTAGTTGCCCCCCTTAAATCCTCCAATGCGCAAGTAAGTTTAAATTCGAAAAATAAAACAGTATGTGACTAGTAAAATCTTTTATAAAAATGATTATATGAAAAATTGGTGCATTTTAACTTCAGATGTATTTGTCCAGCCTGTTTAGTAAGGCTATCTTCTATGTACTGATGCTATTTGTAACCCAACCAGGAACGAAGAATGGATATGAGACATGCCCCCTTTTCAATCTTTGCTCGTTTCTTCTATCAAGCAGTGGTTTCACCCTCTCCATTAGTTCCCTGTATGTCTTTGCTACCAGTCTTTTCATTGGCTGATCCCGTAGTTCATCGCCATAATCAAACAGATTGTCATAATGATAGGCTCCGACACCCATTGTTACACTCGTTTGAACCTTAAAGATAAAACGAGGGCACATCCGTACAATACGTTTTACTCTTTCGGTAGAACGTGAACAATGTAGATTAAATGGTGTTTGTAATGGTTGAAAAAGGGCGAATGAGGAATTTTTTTGGCCGGGAAAATCAAGTTTATAATGGCACACCATTTTTGAAGGGGCCTGCCAGGAAATTTCCCGAGTCCCGATAAGCCATGAACAATTTTCAATGCCAATGAGTCGGTCTATTATACTTATCGGGGCTTTAATAAAATAATTTACCACACACTACGTTTGGTTTCTAGCATAGGAACTATATAGAAAAAAACCTTAAAAAGCAGTAATTCCATCACTTTCTCTTTTTCCTGCAATAAGCGCTGCAGGTGAGTAAAGAAGATTTTCAGAAATTAAGATAGCATGACTATTATTGATATAGAAATTTGCTGATAACATTGAAAAATTAGTTTTCCAACACCCTAGCGTTCCCTCAGCCAGAAATTCATTTGCACCATCTGTACTATGCCAAATCATCATGTTGTTAGAAATGGTAAAACGAAAATTGTTTTTGGAAAAAAAAGTTTAATCCAATTAACAAAAAAAGTATATGGATGCTAAATTTGTTCAAACATCAATATTGAGACGAGTAGCGACTTTGCAAAGCTGCTTAACTAGCTAGCTACTTACAATAGCCCCGATTGGACCAGGAAGCAAATAGGCCAAGTTCTTCTTGTGATACCCTATTGGGTCATGGTAGAGTCTTGACGAAGCTAGAGACGCCGATTCCCCATAAACCATTGGTGGATAAGTTATCGAAGCATGCTGAACTTGTATCCAGAGAACCTCGGCAAGAAATCTAGCGAGTTGATTTTTCGTTGCAAAATGTGAAGGCAGCCCTTTTACCTGAAATAAAGCATATTATCAGTATGAATACGTGCAAAAATTAGAAGCTAACATATCTTAGTGACACTGGCATGATTGCTTTATAAAGCAGAAAAATCCAGCCTACTGCCTGGGATTTAGTATTAGTATTTAGCCCCCTTTTTCTTTAAAGCCCCATTTCTCTTAAGAGCTCCCGTTTAATGAAGCAGGGGGAAAAACCCTCCTTTCTATTTAGCTTCCTGTCCATAAATGCAAATATGACTGCCTTTTCACTTGACAACGCTTTGATGAGCTCTGGGTTCACAAGTCCCTCTTCTGAATACCTTGAACCGGTGGGCCTGAACTCCAAGCAGCATATATTATACTGAAAGACGTTCCTACGAAGGAGATTTAGATACGGGACTTTGAAAAGAAAGATGGCGCGTTCGAAAGGGAATAAATGAGAAGAATAAAAAAGGTAATCGTTGTCCAATGAATTGTCTTTTGTGACTTTTCTATAACCAAAAACGTAAAATTGGACTTTTTTATAGTGAAGCTCTTTACGTCGGTAGACGAACACGAAGGACAGCTTAGAGCGCTTTGTTATTGATCTTTGCCTATTGCCGTTGGTCAGGAAAAGGATGGAAGAAACAATTTTGGGGCAAGTTCCACCTACAGCATTGAATTCGGACTCAGTGAAAAAACCAGTGGAAAGTAATAAATGAAACTGGATATGTACGGAGAAATGATTACAGAAAATGTTATGGCAAAGGATTTTGTGAAAGTACAACGATTGTGTGAAGTCACGTTTCCAAAAAAATGAAGAAATTGATTAGCTGGTGGAAATGATCGGGAAGCTAACTATAGATGAAAAAAGAAACATGGAGGAGTATAAGGTTTGGGTAGACAATGTAAGGATGAAATCTGCCAAAACAAATTTTGAAAGTGGTAGACAGGAGATGATAAGATATAATGAAGAGAAATTCGAAGTTACCTGACTAAAGGGCGTGAAGAAGAATCGAGAGCTAAGGAGAAGGAAAGGTATGAAATGAAACTGTATGAAGAAAACGACAGGCAAGAGAAATTAGCTAAAGAAAGTGAGGTCTGGATGGAACATCAAAGAATTGTTCTATAGATAAAGGAAAAGAAATTAGAGCCCGACAGAAGGGCTAGGGAGGCAAATGCTAACCAACCAGCATTAAATATTGCTCCATTTAAAGGGACATCTAGGGACTGGATAAGGTTTTCAAATCAATTCAAAGCCCAGGTAGACAGCCAGCCTGTGAGTAAGACAATTAAGCTAGGATATCTTCTGCAGTGCATGAGAGGGGCCTGTCATGAACTGATAGGAAAAATACCCAACAATAAAAATGGCTATAACAGAGCAATAAATTTATTAAAGGAGGAATATGACCAAAACAAGACAGTAATTGCATCACAAACTAAGGAGATAATAAACTTACAAGTGGTAAAAGGCAAAAAAGAATTAAGTGGTGAAGGACTTCTATGAAAAGCTGCTCACTAACTATGAAGCAATGGATGGCCATACTAAAGTAGAAGGGCTGGTTTTATCTACACTAGATAAGTTACCAGTTATTGAAGCAGATTTGACCAGAAATGACGAAGAATGGGAAATATGGGGCTTTAGTGAATTACTGAAAGAGCTGAGAAAGTGGCTCAAATTGAATAACAACAAGGATAGAGTTGAATATGACAGAGAGTTAAAAGGTTCAAGCAGGGCATTTCTGACAGCAGCAAAAAGTGGGTCCATTGTTTCTACTGCCCTAATAGGCATTGGCCAGATCAATGCAATATAGTTAAAGATGTAACAGCAAGAAGGGAATTGCTCAAAAGGAAGGGCTTTTGTTTCCAGTAAGCTGATAATCATTTGATGAAAGATTTTTATAAAAGAGGTTGTTTCTTCTGCAAAGGTATTCATCACAGCAGTTTGCACGAGGAGATGAAAAGGAATGAGCAAAAAGTTTAACTGTTTATACACCATCTGATGAATGTATTTTGCCACTTATCCCTATTGAAACTGAAAGGGAAGAGCTCTGGGGAATTTTAGACACAGGTTCTTCAAAAAACTATGTTTGCAGAAAAGCTGTTGAAAGATGCAATTTAAAGCCAATCAGATGGGAAACAGCAAGTTTAAGAACTGCAAAAGGAGCAGGGAATCAGTAAAGAGACCTGTTTATGTACTAAGTACTCATACTCTCACAGGAAACAAATTAGAGCTTGAAGCAGTTGGTCTAGATCAGAAGTAGAAAGATTACCCATAAAAGAATTAAAGGCAATATATGTTCATTTAAAAGGGTTGTACATTCCAGAAGGTAAAGATGCAAGATATGAAGTACTGTTACTAATAGGTGACAAGACCTTTACAGAAATCAGAACTGGGAAGTGCAAGAAAAGTATGGCCGGTGAACCAATTGCAGATGAAACTTTATTTGGTTGGACAGTGCATGGAGAGAAAAGTGATATGCATTTTAATTACTATACCCAGACAACAAGTGAAGATTATGAAAAGCTCTATTGTCTGGACGTTCTTGGAATCGAAGACAGAAAAGAATTTGATCAAGAAGAGATAAGACAAGAGTTTATTGAGAATATTCAGCAGAAAGAAGATGGCAAGTACATAGTCAAGATACAATGGATTGAAGATAGGGTACCACAGAGAAGACAAAGAAGGACTAGAGAAAAGATACAGATTTTGCGGGGTTCTTTTGGATAGGAAAGTTCTCCTTTTGCCTTGGGGGGGGGGGAGTAATCCAAAGCCACTTAGATAAAGTGACCAGAAGCAGTGTAGTTAAAGAACAATTGAAAGAAAAAACTTACGTGGACAATGTTATGGGGCTGGTGAATAACGAAAAGGAAGCAGAAGTATATAAAGATGAGTAACAAAAATCATGGCCAAAGGGAGATTCCCTCTGACAAAATGGGAATCTAATCTAAAAGGTGTTAAAGGTGAAAACTAGACTTTTAGGAGTAGGATGGGAGAAATAACAAGACAACTTTACTGTAAAATTAGATGTAAAGGAAATGCATATTGTAACAAAGAGGCTGATGTTGAAGTATTTAGCAAGTATTTATAACTCTCTCGAACTAATCGGTCCAATTCTGGTAAAAGGGAAACACTAATACAGACAAGCAGTGGATGAAAAGAAAGGTTGGGACAAAGAGATTAGAGTCGAGTTGAAAGAAAAATGGGACAGGTGGCCGCGAAAATTAAAAATCAGTAGAGGTACCTAGAACAATTGCTCCATACCTTGAAGACATAACTCAGGTGATTTTACATCATTTTACGGATGCAAGTGACAAGGCAGTGTCAGCGCAAAACCATAGCAGTAGTTACTCAGCCAAGTGGACTAACTCAAGCACGACTCATACAAAATCAAGGTTATCAAAAAGAAGGTTTTCGATTCTAGATAAGAGTTAGTTGCCTGCCAGTTAGAGTTAGCAGTCATCACCAACAATGCTCTGAATCTTTTTTGTTTCACTGTTTCCCCTTTTTATCATGAAACATCAATATTATTGGGTAATAACTAAAATGAGACATTAAAAAAGAAGTCATTGCCAGAGCTGGTTGAGGAGCATCCACAAATGTTGATCTGCAATTTAGAGTATGAAGTTTCTGATAGGATTTTTTGCAGAAGATATCAACATGCGATTGAAAACTTACTCATTTGACCAATTGGAGAACCGATTCGACGTGAAGACCAGTTCTTTTTTAATCCACTTCTTTGAAATCATTGTGATTACAAGAATACATTAACTTTGTTAATTTACTTTTATTTTCACAAGTAAACAAACACAATTGTTTTAAACTTACCCCACCGATTCCATTATTTGGGGGCTTCTTTCCTTTCAAAGACACCTCATTTATAAAGTTCTGTAACTCTTGATCTTCAAAAACATCTCGATCAAATTCGTAATACCTATAAAGTCAAGTTATTTGCTAAACATTTGAACAATATAGCAATAAAACTAATGGGTACTGCCAACAAAGAGATTTTTGTAGCAAAGGTTCGATATTATGCTTATATAAAAAGCAGCCTTTTAGGGGGTGTTGGAAGTTCATAAAGAGATGTATGAAAATACTTGTTCTTTCAAGTACAGCACAAATGGGTGACATTTTGAATATCAAACAGGACAAATATAGGTCCATCATAAGTAAGGAATTTAACACTAAAAAATTAGTAAAGTAGTAAAAGAACTGAACAATAATAGCAAAAGACAGGAAATTAATAAAAATATTAAAAATTGCAGTAAACAAATAGAAACACCTTCAATAACGAAATATAAATATGACATAGACAGCATGTTAGAACGAATCAGTATCAGAACAACAAATGTACCAAGGTCACTTAAATATAAAAAAGTGTTCGAATATGAATCTAGAAGCCGCACATTGATGTGTAGTACTTGGCAGTATCAGATTGTAACTCTGAGAGCCTAATAAACAATTATGTAAAGAATCAAACGAAAAAGACTAAAAAGAAAATTCACGTACAAATCTACAAACTGTCTTGCAAACTTCTTCAGAACCCTGTTGACAGCCCTGCCGTCATCACGGTATGGGTAAAAAGGGACCTTTTTTCTGTCGTTCATACCTCTTTTCTATAAATGAAGAAAAATGTCATTTGCAAAAAGACAGCAGAAAATTTTTGCGACGACGCCCTTGAGATTAGCTTAAAATACATTTCAGAATATCCCTCCCCCCCCCCGCTGCGCTACTGATAAGAAGATAAATACTGATAAGGAAATAAACAAAGAAAGATTTTGGCGTTTCTTTGCTACTACTGAATACTAACAAATGATTTTTACCGAATGAAACAAAATTTAACGAAAAAGGCCGAAATATTGGGGGTCGAAGGGGTGACTAGGAATCAAATAGCACCCTTTATGTTTCCTGCACTACCGAGAAGCATTCCAGTTTTTTCGCGAAACAATCACCCTCGCTTAGTTAAAATGAATTCACTTTTGATAGAACATTCCTGATCTATTGTTCTCTTTGCTATTGTTCGTTGGGAAGCGTCAGGAAAGTGAAATTATTTTGACTTTTGCGATGGTCGGGGATGATCGCCGATGGCTCCCTATGACCCGGTTTTCATATGTCATAAACCATCGCAGACTGTCATAGACCGTCGGGAAGCTGCATCGGGGATCATTGCCGACGAATTACGATATATGAAAACCAGCCTTAACACCACCCCTGAAGGCAACATACCTTTAGATTATTCTCGAGGTCAATATCATTCCAAGTCATTTTCTTGTACCCTCTTTGCACCAACTTTATCGCTCCAGGAGCCCCAAAGCCAAACATGACATTTGCAGAACCCGACTCTCCAAAGAAAGATGGTGCCGCGTTGGCATTAAGAGGCAGCATTCCTCGACAGTGGTATTTCAAGAGTTCGTGCAGCGGATGATATTCGGAGATTTGCCGATTTAAAACGACGCAGATTGGCTCCATTTTCAAATGGGTTTGGAGCAAATGCTCGTGGAACTGTCCATGAAAAGTTTCAGTGAGTAGATGCATCGCCTTTGCTACTTGCCAATTGAATCCATCACTTGGGGTATAAACTTTTGAATCTAAGCATACAAAAAGGTCGTGTTAGAGTCAACCGAATATGCTCGAATGACTCAAGTAATCTGACAGCCAATAATTGGCCACTCAATAGACGTAATACTACTTAAACGCTTATCGAGTGGCAAACAGTTAGTAGCTTTGCGAAAGCATTTCATTTAGTGTGTGTCAGTTACAATGGTTGCACCAACTCCGGTGGAGTGGAATGGGATGGGGGCTCATTAAACATTGTCTACAGAAAGATTTAAGATAGAACATATAACTGGTACTTTTCTTAGGCAAATGCTAAAAAGGAGACATAAAACCTAACTAGTGCAATATTTCTTCGGTCTTGGGACCTCTTCTGTTTAACATTTACCTCAATGATCTCTTCATGTTTGTGAATGATGCTCAAATTTGAACTAGGCAGATGATCCAACTATCTATGCTTGTGACAACAGTATTGATAGTACCATTGAAACATTAGAGAGTGATGCCCTTAAAATTGCAGAATGGTTTCCGAACAACTGTATGAAGTTGAATGAGGACAAATGTCATCTAATGGTCTTTGGGAATAAAAGTAATGATATTTCTTTAAATATTGGAAATGTCAGGATAAAAGAGAGCACAAAAGAAAAGCTGCTTGGAGTGATTCTGGACAAAACATTATGCTTTAAAAAGCAATTGAGGTCCATTTGAAAAAAGACTGGGCAAGAGCTACAGCTGTATCGAGAATCTCTCACTTTCTTGATACTGAACAACTAAAGAGAATAATGAAGGCATTTATCTTGTACCAGTTCAATTACTGTGCTCTTGTTTGGATTTTCTGCGATAGAACACTTAATAGTTAAGTTAATCGTATTCACGAACGGGCATTGCGGATAAATTAAAAAGATATGAAATCAGATTTTGACACAATGTTACGCAGAGACAATGCGGCCCCAATCTACATCATGAATTTACAACTATAGATGATTTAAATTTATAAAACAAAATGGGAGCTCAATCCTACTTTCAAGAAGTATATCTTTATTGAAAAACAGGGTACGTATGGATTGAGAAGCTGCCACAATCAGCTACTGCCACAAGCGCGCACTACGTGCTATGGCTTAGAGACGATACCGTTTCTAGGGAGTAGATTGTGGCAGGCACTTCCCAATAACATCAAACAATCAGATACCCTTTCCAGCTCTAAAAGGAGAATAAAATCTTGGAAAGGAGAGGAATGCAACTGTAGACTGTGTAGACCTTTCGTGGCTCAGGTTGGGTTCTTGAATGAATAAATGTATTGTATTGTAAATGTTAAAAATGCCGAAAAAAATTGTAAAATATGTATATGTGTATTTATACTTAATTATTTTTTATGTTAGATATATCATATATGTATTTTTATTTCTTTTATTGTTAAACAATTTTACTTTATAGTAGGCTTGAATTAGCATTTATATTGTAGCTATTTCTATTTGTTTTATTATATTGTAGCTATTATTATACGCCTATTTTCAAAAAATAGATAATAATAATAATAATGAAAACATTTTTATTTTTTATTCTTCTACTTACAACAGTAGCCTCACTTTACAGGTAGTTACCATCGGCTTGTCTGGTGACAAGTCTACTAATTTTACAAAATATATAACATTTAAATAAAATCATATGAGTGCAAAGAATCTTTAGAAGGAGAGCAGTTCAGGGTTTGTCCAAGTCTTATTGCGCATACAGAATATATGATAGGATGTGCGTGTAATTATAGCTGACAGTTTTTTAATTATGAAATTACGGCGTTGGTAGTCAAGTTTTAGTTCGTCACACATATCGATGAATGAGTCACAGGAGTTACCAAAGATACCGACACAGCTGATGGATAGATTAACAAAGTTTACTTTTTTGAACTTAGGGCGTAGTTCCTTTAGAAGGGAACGGTACTTCTCAGCTTTGCGCGAAGCGTTATTATCCAGGTTTGTCTCGAACCCAACAGTTAATTCGATGACATACAGACAGTTAGAAGCAGTTTTGATAAGCATGTTGCGACGAAACAAATCGCCAGAGCGGGAATGTCAGCATATATGAATGCATCTCGGATACAGCCTGCACGCAGGCTAGTGAAATGACGATGCAATGAAGTGCAAGGCAGAGTCGTGCCTCCAAATAAAACGCCCTTGCTCAAGGTATTTGTTACATCCAGCTACGACATGAAAAAGTGATTCAGGCTGAAGGCAGAATGAGCAATCTGGAGAAGAGCTAATTTTCCATAAGCAGAGGTTGTTCCTTGTGGCTAGTGTGTTGTTGAGATACCTTATCGTAAAGTTGAAGATTTTTTTTGGAGGTTTACTTTGAACTGCAAACCAGAGTGAGGTTAACTTTGTATAAGAATACTCAAACAGGAATGAAATGATAAAGCCTTGAGATGTTAACTGAGTTTTGAGTTTTTGGAACTGGAAAAATAATGTTAAAAGGGGAGTAGCTCTGGATTAGTCCAAGTTTTGTTTCTACAGCAGAATATATAGTATGTGGTGCGAATGGAGATGCTTTAAAGTTTGGATATGAGATAGCGTTTCTGTTGATGATCAATGGACAAAGAGTCACACATGTCGATGAATGAGCTGCAGGAGTTGCCAAAAATACCAAGTGAACTGATGGAAAGATTGATAAATGAAACAGACTGAAACCGATGTTTTAACTCAGATACGAGGGTGGCATATTTCTCTGACTTTCTGACAGCATTGCAGGTGAGATTTATTTCAAAGCCCATGGTTAGCTCTAAAACGTACAGACAGTTTCCCTTAGTTTTGAGAAGTACATCAGGGCGTAGTTGATCTCCAGTTATGATAGAAGGGGAAAGAAAGCCTGGTAAATCTGCGTAGAGAGAAGACCCATTTATTGCTTTTAATAATAACAATAATAACAATAATAACAATAATATATAATATTAACAATAATAACAATAATATATAATATTTATAATATTAATAATAAATTCCCACTCTCTAAAAAATTGAAGTACAGCCCGAAAAGAATAATTCAAATAAGACTTTGTAATGTAATGCTTCTTGCAAGTAGTATTCCGTCTCCTGCTCATATTTTTCTTGGTTTGCAATATATAAATCATGTTATAGGCCTTTTGTTTGTGTCTAGCTTTTCTAGATTGTCATTTTGTAAGAACCGTTAAGCAATTTGAAAGAAGGAAAGATTTAGGTAAACAAAAGACTCCATTACTGAGTCTTGTGACCTCTATCAGTAAAACAATGATGATTACTGAGAAAGGGGTGTTGGTGGAGTTTTTAAACCCAGCCCGAGCTCTTAAAGCTCTCATTCATATATTGCATGATTCTAAATCCTAAGAAGATCCATTCAAATGTTTTACCGTGGTGCAGGAGCTTGCAATTGGTTGGAATCTGCCCGTTGTAAGTTTATCTGGGGCCTGGGACAGGAAAAGTGATGAAACCCGTAATGACGTCATTGAATGTGTGATTGTTATCGTTCGTTTTGCTGTTAGGGTGCCGCTAAAATTTTGTGGACCTTCTTTTAGCTACGGACCCTAAGAAGTCTGCCCCCTACCCCTTAATGTGAGGCCGATTGAAAAAATACTAGGTAAGAAAGCAGAGTTATTTACGTTGCTTGTCATCTATCTGAATGGCCACCGGTTTTAGTTCATATCGTCTTTTCCTTTGATTATACCGACTTGCAAATATTGCGATTGGATTGGTTTGGGGGATCACCTTGACACCAGGTGGAAAGTACTTCGCTAAAGGATCGGGGATGTTCTGCATTCCGCTCAGCAACGGGAATTCCGAAACATACACCATCCTTGCTGATATTGACTAAGGAAAAATGTGGGAGAGAGTTTAGAGAGTTGGAACCATTGTAATAACAGTGAAAAATGGTAACTAGTATGTTTATCGCTGTTAATCAGAATCTTATACGACAGGGACATGGTAGCGTCTCATGATAAAAGGGAGGGGAGGGCTAAAAAGTTACACGGGGGGATAAACATACAATAGACGAAAAACTCAATTTGCAAGTATATTTTTGGAAAGTTTTGGGATGTGTAAGCCCCCTATCACCCTCCTTGCTTGCGCGGTTCTGGAATCATTTTGTATTGACAAAAATTACCATACCAGTGAAGAAATATTCAATAATTTTTCAAAAAATATTGAAAACATTCAACAAAAAGGAATGTAGCTGTTTTTAAATATGAGTTGATCATTGACAATAAAAACTATATGTGTCAAATAATTTCACTAAAGAAAACCTAAAATCCACGAAATATCGAAAATGTAAGCCGCAATTTCTCGACTCAGAATCTATTCATAAATCCTTAGCAACATTCTTACAAAACTTGCAAACTTTTAAAATCAAGATACCTAATCAGAATATCCATTAAACTTTCTCATAATCCGCTAGCCCAGAAATGCAAAAATGTCCAATAATCAGTTAGTCACTGCGAAGACAATTTAAAATCATACCTGCCAAAAACCTCTTCTAGTAACCGAAGAAATTGCTTTTGCCCATTTGAAATTTGGATTTAATCTTTGTTTCAGTGTCTTGACGTTTGTCCCAATCTTTCCTTTTTTGTAAAACAAATAAGAGAGAAAATTCAACCAAAGCTTTGCTTTTGTATGAAAATCGAGTATGTTTGTGTTTATGGCGATTTCTTTTGAAGAAGTGAAAAGATTTCGAAAAAGAAAAAGAAAGAATCGCCGATTTTCAAAAGTTGAAGTGTTGAGTTAATCATCAATTATGTCCATTATTATCGAGATTTTAATTGACGATCTCACGAAATTATGAATTTGGATCCCATAACCTGAAAGAGCATCATGTGTGCATTATCAGTTAAACTTGCTACGAATTAGCTGAAATTTGCCAACAAAAGCAAAGGCTATTTCCCTACCAAACTCCTGTTATTTGGTCTACATTACCTTTTCTCGTTACACGACGAATAGTCATGACGTTCATCCCTGCAAGTCGTCCTTGAACAAAATATTCGTCTGATAGAAAAAAGTTTCCTTTACGAAGGTCTTTCATGAAAGGATAACTCAATGACGGGCTTCTAAAATATCTTGATAACATCGGGTTGTAAATCTGCAAAACGTTAAAACAAGAGTTAATCTAATTCAATATCAAAATTACTCAAACTTAAGTAAAAAAGTTTAGCTTTTCTGATTGCAAAAAATTGAAAATAAAGTTTACAAACTGTAAGGAAAAGGAAACATTCCTCACTTTAACAAAAGGACTCCGAAAAATCGTTTGGGGGGAAATGTAGCGTAGATTAACCGACACCTAATTCTAACTTGATTGAACATGCTTAAAGGCAGTCAGTCCCCTATTGTGCTTAACTTTATTTTCACAAAAGTTAAATTCACGCTCCGTTGAGCTTGATCGACAATTAAACAATTTAAACCAATCAGAGACAACTTTGATTCTAGAGCTTTTGAACCAAATAGCTGTGTTGAATCAAATGGCCGTTGTAGTGAAGCTGCTGCTAGAAAAATTTTGTTCCCTATTTGGTTTGTGCGACAGATATGCTAACAGCAAAAAGGAAATGCTTCCATTATCATCATTCAATTCCAGTAATAAAATCTTCTCGCCATTTCCGATAGCTTTTTGCTCGCAGTTTCAAATGTCGTCCGCTACCGTAGCTGGGCCAGCCAAAGCAAGTTGTGTATTGTTCATGGTAGCTAATCATTACGGGAGCCAGAGTTGCCACATACCCATACAATCAAAAAAAATGTTTAAATATATGATCTCAGAATACATTGCTTATTTTCCTACAAATTCCATCAACCAAAAAATACACAGCTACCTACCCCGATGCCTTTTTTGAAGAATTCGCCAATAGCATCATATTGTTGGAAGGTAGTGAATCTCTGCGTTTGAAATTGCTTCATAGCGGCGCTGGAGACAGCTCCTCGTGCTTTTCCCAGCACAAGAAAAATCAAATTGAAACATTGGGCGTCAAATTTGTCAATCATGAAATACTGCATCGTTGCGTTGATGGGTTGATCTAGACGAGGCATAGGAAGCTGAATTGCACTTGGATTCGAAATCATCTTTGTCAGCTTGTAAAACATTCGTTGCATCTTCAGTTTCCCGTCGCGGACTCTTCCGCAATAGCTGTTTGCTTCTTCGCATATTGATATTGGACAGCTTCTGCCTTAAGAGTGAAAAAAGCTTAAGTTGAAGAAATCGATAAAGGGTTGATGCCAAGTAGATCAGACGAAATTCTTTAATGTCACGATGATCTGCTATAAGTTCCTCACAAGGAAGTACAAATTTAAAGAAACTTGAAAATGTCCGTTGCAAATGAACTACGATGAAAATGCACCATCTGAATCATTATAACAATTGTAATCAATATTAGCACAGAAGAAAGTTATAGATCAAATTCTTATGATTCAGTGACTCGCAGCAATAGCAAAATAGTTCCATGTGTTCAAGCAAATGATAGGGGGGAGGGGGGAGAGCAAGGAAGGAAATAGCACTGGGGTGTCGGCGCTATCAATGAGACAATTCAAAAGAGTGTGGTGATTATTTCTTTGGCAAAATTGATTTTCAAAGAAAATAGCATATACAATACAGGTTTGGCGTCTCACGAATACAAAGTAATCGGAATGTATCTAATTCTTGTCGGGGGAGTTACATTGAATTCTAGGTCAGAATTGATAACTGGCATGAACCACTTAGTCTGGAAGACATTGTATATACTACAGCCTAGACATAATATACTATCAATATATATTATAATATAATCAATTTATTTACAGTAGGGTGGTATGACATAGCTAACTATGTATAATATATGTACAAGCTAATTTAGGCCTACTGTACAAAAATTCAGAATAAAAAAAATTAAGAATGAATAATTAATGATAACATGAATAAACAATTATCTAATTAATGAAAGAAATGAAATTGAAGATTAAAAAACTTAGGCACTATTTCTATCTCATGCTCCCATTTCTATCTCAGGCAACCCCTTTCCTAGCGATAGAATGAGCAGGAGTGCAAGCAATATTTCATCACCTGACCTGTACGGAGCTAATTTTTTTGCAAATCGAGAGGTAAATACAACTGTTGTCTTTTCGAGCCTAATCTTCCTAATCTAAGCAAGCCTATCGGGTGCCCGCGTTGCAGATTGTTGGGAATCCGCCATTTTGCATCAAGCACGTGTATTTCAAAAATTGGTTCATTGATTTCATCGGGTTCTTTGTTAGTCATGTAAGGTTTTTTTTCTTGCTATTTTATTGTAGCATTTGCGTCAAAACCTCGCTTTAAGCTGAATCCGTCCGAGGTTATTGGAAATAGTTATACCACGCCTGCTGATTAAGTTATTATGCTTATCCAGAATAAACTCCTGACTAACATATATGCAAGTTGATTGGTAGTTATAATTAAAAGTTCATGATTCAAAACTAATTAGCAACGTAAGTAAACGTATATATTCCACAAATTTATTGGAAAGAGTAAGAGTGTTCGACGCAGGAGTCGTCGTAGTGTTGTAATCGTTTGAGATTTGGAAAAAGACGGAGATGTAAAGCAAATAGTTGTATTTTCTTGGATTCATGTTTCTGCTCTTGGGTTCTCTATTCTGATACCAGCGAGATTGGAGGTTTTCATCAACAAGGCTTCATAAGCGAGGCTAGTCTTCCGTTCATTGAAATATGTTGTTTAGAACCCTGTTTTGAACAGAGTAAATCACCCCTTTGTTGCTATCATTTAACCTCGCTTTCAATTTCTGTCACGTGCAGGCTATCCTAGGACATCCGGGACATTTGTAGGTTTATAAGCGATGCACGAGTGCTACGCCCCCTCTGCAAGTTCTATGAATGCTGCAAACGGTTGTTTGCCGCTGCAGCAATATTCAATTTTTAAGTCCCCTCCCACCCGCCTCTTTTTCTTTGTCTGCTTATTCTTCCAATCTTCTAATTATCATTCTTTTCCCGAAGACCTTTTCGTCTTATGGGCAGTCGTCAGTCGGGAAAATGTTCCCAGTGGTGACACCGACCTTAGAAATCGGTATTCTCCAGGCAGTACAAGGGCTGGTGCACCTAGCAAGCCCACTTCCTGGAATACGAGTTTTTCTAGATAGTTAGCCTCTATCGGGCACCAAGTAATATTTCATTTCTTGGCAACCGTTTTTGAGGCAAATTGTTTATAATTTGAGATTGTGATTTAACTACATTACTATTCAAAAGGGTAGGGATGAAATGCATATCAATTTAATGAATTACAACTGCAATATTGAGGAAAGATTGAAAGTTGCTGAAAGGCAGTCTGCCCCTTCCGTGATTGGCTCCTTATAACTTGCAAGCTTCGCCTTAAAAGGGGTCTCTTTCTGCCCTCTAATTAAGTATCCGACATTATTTATTGTGGGTGAAGACGATAACAAATGCTTAATCTTTATATCATCGAGACCCACTTAAAGGCAGTGAATCATGGTAAAAGGAAGAGTATACCCAAATTGCAAAAATTGCTGAGTCATTATGATAGCTTCGCTAATCTGATTGGCTGTCAAGCAAACTGCACACACGATGTTGTAAGTGCTCTTTGTTCCACCGTTTCTAAAGGTTCTTTCTTTCTCTCTCTTTTATCTTGCTCTCTAAAAAAGATTTCAAAACTTCTTCCCCCATTTGTACCTTTCAAATGCCACAAAGGCTTTTCAAATGTCTTTCGCTTTCGACAAATCACATCGCTGATTGCTGATCACATGAAAACAAACTTATCACATGGAAACAGACAAACCCCCCGTTTCAACTGGTGTCGGAGCCAAATTCCAACTGGCGTCGGTATCCTTGCTCAAAAGAGAGAGAAAAATGTTTTGAAAACCGTCTGAAAAGACATGAATGGACTCAGGTCCCCAGGTCCCTAGGTGCTGTAGGAAAAAGGTTTCAAGATCATCACATCAGTTAATATTGAAAACTTTGTAACGGTTTCCATTCCAAAAAGCAACTCAAGTATGAAGTAAAACTACCCATGGGCGTACGTAGCGGATGCTACGAAACTACCTACAAAGCATCAAAAGAGAACCGGCATTCTTCGTACACAGCGACAGGATAACTATGTTTTTTGCTTTTTTATCACTTATGAATTATGCAATTGTAAGATGTTGTAACCCTCTCTTGAAAATTATGTAAAGACCATTGTTAGCCAAACTATCCGATCAAGTATCGCAAGAGGAACAGGATCGCAACTTGAGTTCCCTTGAATATTCGTGGCACAAATTTCGCAATTCTTTTACGTTTACATTGTAGGTGTTCTATGCTTGCAGTTTACGTTCTCTCGTTAGTCATTTCAAGTAATCCTGATTGTATAGCAGAAATCTGTTAATTGGCAATATTTTATTGATCGCAAGGTGCTAACAGTCACGTAATCGATTTCATGCGTTGCTGCGGTTAAAAATTGCCTTATTTGGCTTTACGTTTGCATCTTACTTGTTGGTTGATGAATGAAACATTCCTTGAATCTTTCGGCTTCTTTTATGTTTAAACGCTCAGATCAAAATTTTTTGATCTTGGCGTTTAACTTTTATGAGCATTCAAGTGCGTTAATCTCCTCCAAGTTAAAAGCCCGGAGCATTCACACTTCGCGTTTAACTTGAACGCCCAGAGATGAATGCACTTGAATGCACTTAGTCGCCTAGTGGGAACCAAGCTTAAGCCCCCCCCCCTCGAATAAGCCCCCACTGCTACTGTAAATTCTCGAATTGACCCCTCTATTTGATGATTTTTGCCATCTGAGGTTGACTATGGCGTTTTATTGAATTACCACAACAAATTCATACTTTTGGTAGTAATTAATTGAATGCTCATAAAGACATTTCTACTAAAATAAACAAAGTCTTTTAATAATGTCTTCTTAATGTCTACAATAATTCTAGAAGCCCCCTTCGCATAAGCCCCCCCCCTCGACTAAGCCCCTATCCAAAAATACCAAAAATGAATAAGCCCCCAGGGGGGCAAATTCGAGGATTTACGGTAATTGCAGAGCTAAATGTTAATGAGCAAAAAACCAAACATGTAATTACTGTTAGAAAACATTCGATGCAAAAAACGTTTAAAGTTAGGTTATAGCATTGAAGCCAATATCAGTTAGAGAATCAGTATATAACATACTGTAAACTTGCGGAAGGCGCACTTTTGTCTTGGCATTCACGAAGCAGCTCAAGTAGAAAACCAACAGCAAGATGGTTACCGTTCTTTTCTCCATCTTTCGAACGAGAGGGAATGCTGGCTGTGCTGCAAGTGCTTGAAATTTGTTCTTTCTTTAGGATGCGTCAGCCAAATACTTCGTGCCTTCAACCCGTTGGACTGGAGACTGCACTCTTAGAATAGGTTTTGGGTAGTTAAAGGAACAGAACAACAAGTCATTGAATTCCAATGGTATTGAACTTCAGATATAATAAAAAACGTAAGCATCTATAGAAAACAGTTAATTTTGTTGTCTCTCGATTATTCAAAAAATATTCATCAGGGACAAATTAGTTGAGCTGGTTTGATTTTGAAACAAAAGGAGGAACAATCTTTGTTATCGAGATAACTTGGTAGAGGAGAATCCAACAAATTGTTGTCTTCTACGATTGCTTACCTAGTGCTCTTGAAATATTTTGCCTTATAGATTTGGTAATTATAATAAATAATATTCTATATACAAAATATTTTTTAGTTTTTTCTGCCGGTGAAGTTCGCGTTATTTTGAGCTTGTAATGGGCCGTTCATTGGTGATGAGGAACTATGGTCCCAAAACAGGGCTTCCCCTCAAAATCTTTCTTAACTGCAGTAAAAATCCAGGGGCGATTCACTCTTGCAAATAGCGTACGAGATTTTGCCTAAAACAAAATGATTTCTGGAGATTTTGAGATAAAACAATAGGATTTTCATAAAAGGTGTACGAGATTTTCTTAGAGTGATTTGCCCCTCGTAAAAATCAACCTAGAAGAGGTTTGAGAGAGATTGCAAAGCAAAAAATATATTGAAGAAATCCATCAACAAAACAGAATTCTGGCAATTCTGAACCACGGTGTATCTCTTTCTAACCGTTCTTCCGAAGTAAGGGCACAAACAATATTTAATACAACTCTTCCCTCCACACAACAATTGACACTATTCTTCCCTACTTATTACATTACAGTAAAGACCCATTAAAACGACTTTGGACCCAGTTTCTATCGGATGGCCTTTCACACCAGAAAGGCATTCCTTCCTATTGAAAAGAAACAATACAACTTCCCATCCTTCAGAAATTAGTACTTCCTACGGTGCAGGCAAAACGATAATGCGTGGTATTCTCTGCTACAGCAATCAGATTAAAACAATTTCGGGTGCAATGACAACGGAAATTTGGTACCAACAAATCTGCGCTGACGCAAAAATCAATATCGATTCAATTCTGAATCCATCTGAGACCGAAGAAAGCGATTGCACAAGAGAAAACTGGTCTCAAACATGGGTCGACGGAGATGCGAGCCCAGTGGGGGCTGGCAACCGCTGCCTCTCTTACCCTTGAATAGGAGGGGCAAGCGGAGCAAATATGCCCTTTACATTGACCTCTTGTAATCGTTAAATTGTTCATATGAAAGACTTACTGTAGTGCCTTACTCATGGCCAAAATTCTCATAACTCCCTTATAACAGTTTACAAGATGCCTATAGATCAGGCGGAGAATGGTCGTCCGAGAGCGAAATTTATTGGATCATGTGCTTTTGGTCAGTTCAAGGGAGGCCATTAGCCTCTTTTTCGTGTTTGAAGTCTCATTTTCGCGTATATGAAGGTAATCAATGAAAAAACAGTTCAAAAGGAAATAAATTACAATTTTAAAGTTGGTTAAGCATATCTCTTGCGCATAAATTCTTAAAATTGAATTTTTGTCTTTAAAGAAGGCCGAAAGCCTCGTTTTCACAAGGAAATTGCGTAATCATAAAATTTTTATCCTGGAATTGACATCTAAAAAGTTTGACACATCTTTGACTTGGCCAACTGTCGTCCAAAGGAACTATGCAGCGGCGGTATTCATTACTAACTGATAAATAAAACAAATGGAAAAACTACTGGATCATCTAAAATTGGTTTAATTGTTTCAAAGTTCCTCAAAATCGTCACCTGAGTTGGAAGCTCCTTTGTTACTTCAGATTGGTTTTTCGAAAGTTCCCAGGTATGTTCTTGGTAACAACTATCACTCTGACAAAAGAATCCCCATTAATCCCAACCATAATCTTTGTTCTAGGAAGCACAGCTGAAGCACCAAACTACCAAAAAAAAACATAGCGATTTAGATTGCATGCATAATATGAAGCCTTGGGTTTTCTTTGCATGGTGGCATGAGATTGACATCTATGATTCTTTTTTGTCTTTCGAACTTCTGCACTAAAAATTTAGATTTTCTTAGATTTCTATAAAACACACGACAAACTTCGCTTTATCATTGCCCGGCTTGTCCATTCTCAATCAGTTGTGTACCCAGGCTCATCCAAGTGATCTAAAAAGAATCATTTCCTCTGACTTCTATGTGAACTATTTATACCCTTCTTACTTAACCCTATCCAGACTGGGGGGGGGCTCATTCAGCCCCCCCCAACTTACATAATCAAGCAGTGCTCCACATTTGTAGACTCAACTAGCACGATGCTTTTTTACTTTTAGTTTTTATCAATATCAAGTGTGAATTTGTTTAAAAAAAATTAAAAAGAATTCAATTGGGGGGAATATGGCTGTTTTTTTCACAGTGGTCAAGGTCAAAATTTAAGGAATCTTTTGATGCACTTAACTCAGGTTCATCTCATAATCATTTTATGGAATCCTTGTTACCTCTTACATTCATAATAAGAATGGTATTTTTTCTATGTACAAAAGTTCAGTCGTGTTTTACATGACTTTAACTATGACGTCATTTTTATGTACTTTTGTCTTTATGTCTTGAACAATTATGACGTCATTTTCTCTTTTTGGACAACTTTTTTTAAAAAATGATACATCATAGCCTCTGCTATGTCTTTGGTGATTTTTCTCATAATAGACCAAGGAACAACGATTTTAGGGTAGGGGGCTGAATGAGCCCCTTCTTAGTCTTATAGCAGCTCAAAAGCCCGGTCTGGACAGGGTTAAATATAATACTAGACTTGGTACAAATAAAGAAAGTGAACAGGAGCTCCTGCTCTGCTACACTATGATTCTGTCACACTATTTTGTCTAAAACTGTAATTACTGTACAAGGCTGATTAACTGTACTGTCAAGTTATATGATTCTTAATTTTAAAGTGATAAGTGAAAAAAGAACACATTGTAAAACAAAACTGCCAACATTTCTATTATAAGTTGACCTCTATACATACGTTGCATTGAATCAAAGTGAGATGATGCTCTTTCTAAAGAATTTTTGAGATCCTGTGTTATTGTTAGCAAAGACCTTGCTGCAGCCAAATCACCTTTTTAAGTGATTTTACCAGATTCGAAAAGGTACCTCTTCTTCCAAAGCCCAGCTCTTTAGCAGAGGTCTTCCGAATGTGCTTGGGTACATCTGACAGTGTTGTCGGAATTGTCTTCTATTTTGTGAGACCTGAGAGGAGTTTAAGTCTGACAGTGCCCTCGAAAAAACTTGCCTTCTATTTTCAAAAAGGATGGGAACAATGTTGTTGCAACCTTCAAGGGTTCGTCAGTGAAATTAAGCTGAAGATTAAAGAAAGAGAAAAACAATTTTAAGAGAGACATTCTTGGCCTTAAAGTTGTGCACTCGAACAAGCACGATGCAGGTGCTGATCTCGAGACAACGCTATTGTATCCTATGTCAATGGCTCTCAGTACTGGAGATGGTGCCATCAAAAGGACTGTTTGGGCTTAATTGTATGAAACTGGCACAAGTGACCAATGTTAGCTCCGAATAACTATAACGTGCGGATAAATTGAACAGGTACAATTTGGAACTTGCTGAAGCAAAATGTTTGGTTTGACCTAGATCTACCAAGAGACAAATGGAGACCGAAATACTGCTACCATTCAAAACAAGTACACAAGGGTTGTGACTGTCTTTGACAAATACAAGGATAACAGCATATAAAGATGATGCGACATAAAGGTGCTATATGACTTCAACCACTTCCATATCAACGAAGAAAGAAAAGAAATTGTTTAATCAATTTCAGCTTGCAATTAAAAAAGATCTTAGTAAACTCTTTAGCCGGACAGAGATCACTTGAAACAAATTTCAGAGTATTAAAATTTTAAAAAATTGGGCCAGTGACAACCGACATTCTAAAAGTTCTCTTGTCCCATTAATTGGGTGGAACCAAGATTCTCATAGATAATGGTACTGGAAAACAAAGGAAGATAATTGACATCATAAAGCTCTAGAAAAAGAAAGCATTACATGGCTTGCACGCTTTTTCTTGCTATAACTATATTTCTAGTTATACTTTGTCGTTCATTTTATAGAAGTAAAAGACATCCTGAGTTAATCTTCTCTGACACAAGTTGTTTGTGCAGAAGTTCGTAAGACAAAAAGAGATCATAGATCTCAGTCTTCGGCCGCCATGTAAAGAAAACACGGGGCTTCGTATTCTGCTTGGAAACTCTGTCGCCATGATTTTAAGACTAGCTGATGGTTGATGTTTCAGCTAGGCTTCCTAGTAAATATGTCATGGTTGGGATTAATGAGGATTCGTTCGTCAGGTTGATTCTTTTTACAAAGAACATATTTGGGAGCTCTCACTAAAACAAACTGAAGTAAAAAACAGTTTTTCATTTAGATGTCGTGTGCAGTGACTCAGAAGAGGATCTTGAGGAGCATTGAAAGGATAAAACTATGTTTAGATGATCCACTAGTTTTCAATTAGTTTTATTCATTAGTTAGTAATGATTACCGCTGAAAAGTTCCTATGGACGACAATTCAAAAATCAGTCCCATCAAAAGATGTATTAGACTTTTTAGATGCTACTCAGGGATAAAAATCTTAAGATTATGCAATTTCCTTGTAAAAACGAGGCTTTTAAGCATTTATGCGCAAGAAATATGCTTATACAACCTTAAACTTGTAATTTATTTCAATTTAAACTGTTTTCTCGTTGATTACAAAACGAGACTTCAAACACGAAAAAGAGACTGATGGTTCCCGGTCTTCGACAACATCGATTTTTGAAATCAGCACCCTTGAATTGACCAGAAGCACATGGTTCCATAAATTTCGCTCTCGGACGACCATTCCCCTATTCTCCGCCTGGTCTACTACAGAATATCGAAATAAAATGACAGTTGCAAAAGAAATAGTAGAATTTTTTTTAAATGCCCTTTTACTGGAACCTGCCCCTTTGCCCCTTGGTCGTTCCGGCATCCTGTCTCAAACTGTACCAGACCGAAACTCTGGTTAAAGTAGGAAAAGTACTGAAGTCCGTTTTGGGCCTCCTTTAGTGACCAGAACTGTTACCGAATTGAACCGGTCATTCTCATGTAATCAGAATTTCAAAATAGTTCAGTTGTTTAGCACTCTTAACGCAATGGAATATCTTATTGGATGATAATCGGCCAATCAGTTGAGATATCGCCAATGAAAGATTTAAATTTTGCTAACGGACTACTGTTATAAACAGACACCAAATTACAGAGATTTGATAAGGAAAGAGCCAGTGTTAATATAGCCATATCTCAGTCAATTCCTGACATATTAAACTGTTTTTACACATTTAGAGGTATTTCATAATGCTTTTTTGCTTTCCGTATCGAAATTTAAAAATTCTAACGTATCTATTTTGACGTCATAACTTCAGAACTCTATATAAAACATATCAATGAAAATCACTATTTACCGGTCTATCAAAAACTTCTCGATACCGCACAGGCAGGGCAGTACACGATTTAGGTATAAAGAAAATAATGGCTCTAAGTTGCTACTCCGAGTTTCAGCAGCAAGAGTCATTAACCTGTCCTCGAACGGGATTTAGAGGAAATATAAGTTATAATAAAATCATACCATTAATCTTATTCCAAACGTAGCTATATGCAAATGCAACTCGTAAAAATATACCTTACTGATAGTTTAAATAACATTAAAACTCCAAGTTCAGTATGTATAGTTGTCTTTGACCAATATTACAACAGCTAAAAATGAAGGATTAGAAATCAAAATATAGATCATCGTGTCAGTGCCTACTCGAATTAGCGAACAGATATGATGCTATTATATAAATAAGCGCCCCCTTGAATAAACGCCTCTCAAATAAAAATAGAGGTTATAAAATGCAGCTAAAAAGTTATTGTGTTGAAATAAAAATTAAAATGGTTATTCACACCATACAGAATTGCTTTTTTGACCCCGCAAATATTCGTAAAGTTTCGAAAAAATCATTTTGCACTGAGATATTGCGACATTTTTAAATGAGAGCGAAGTTCAAATCTACTTGAGAGATAACAGCTTTTGAAAGCCACTCTCTTCAATAAGCGCTTTTTCAAGAACCCTGATATCCAACCCATAAAGTTATAATCTTAAACTTTTGAGTTCTGTTATTTTTTCGATAAACTACAACTTCTTCTGGCGGGCTGCTCTAACCCTGCGTTGGAGGCTTCTCATTTGTGGAGTGTAATACGCATACGGGAGCGAGTCCAGCCTCCTATTGATGTCTGCAGTGCTAGGTATGTCATAAGGGTACCTTTCATACCAGAGGTATGGCGATTCTACTATCTGCTCATTCATTTTGCCATTTGCCTTTTGCTTTCTCAGTCTCTGTCCATCGCTGATGCTTATGCCAGCGTTTATGTCTACTCCATCATTATTTCTTCCTTCATAGTAAATATCAACTGATGCTTCTGTCTTTTTCGGGTCAACACCCCCACTAGAAGCCTGGCTCGCTCTCTCGCCCCCATTGTTGTTTTTAGGCTTAGAACCGAGCGGCGTGTTTCTCGTTTTGTGCGCAATTTCTTCCATCTTCAGTTGCATCGGCGTTTTTTGCGTCTGTTTCATCTTTCTGAGAGGATTGTTCTCTGTGTCAGACGCTAATCTATTGTTATGCTCATTAACAATAGCGCTTAAACGCTGCTTTGCTTTATGCAGTCTCTGATGTGACGTATTCTTTGCTTTAGACCCAACTTTCGCATTGCTACCTGACTGGGCTTGTGCATTTGAATGTGTTTGAACTTTTGCACTGACTTGTGTGTTTGTTTGTATTCCCAACTGTGGTGCTGCCTTGAATGGTGACAACTCTTTTAAAGACAGAGCATTGGACAGATGTCCCATGCCTGCGCTCGGTTGGATTTGCTTTCCTGGTACTAAATAACTTGTTTTATCGTACACATTTTTACTGGCTTTTGGTTGTGGTACCAACTGTGGCCCTGACTTCGGACCCGATTTCCATTTATATTTCGATTTTGATCCGGACGACTTAGACCCAGCTTGTGACCCGGTCTTTGACTGACTATCTGTCTTGACATCCGTGTTGATATTCACACTAGTTTCTGTCATTGTCTCCGCTCCTGACTGTGAGCCTGCATTGGTGCCCATACCCATCCCAAATCCATTGCTGAATCCAAAATCGGACCACTTTGTTGGCAAACCAACATCTGTTGTAGCATCTGTTTCTGATGATGTGTCAGAACCCCCGTTTGCACCAGCATTCGCACCAATACTTACGCCAACCCCTGTACCCGTACCTGAGTCTGACCATAATCCAAGACCTTGGGGACGATTATAGCCGGGGTACTCATTCTCTTCAGTTTCATCATTCCATTCCCAGCTATCATTGTCGTCAGCTGTCCCACTGTCCTCCTCGACACTTGAAATCAAATTTGGGTCTTCTGTAACGTCTTCCTGTGAGCCAGCACTTGAATCAACCTTTGTTCCCACTCCAACCTGAGCCCAAGTGTTGGTACCTGTCTCGCTTCCTGTACTTGTGCTGGTAGAACTGCTCATCTTAAACTTAGATTCTGCATCGCTTGTCTTGTTACCAGGTTTAGCTGCTTTGTAAAGACCTGGAGGCTTTTCACTATTCTTTACCGTGTCAACTTTCTGCAAACCGCCAAAACCATTTTTGCCCTTGCCAAGGACTATTTCGTCATTTCTATCATAAAATTCTTTCATCTTCTCTTTTGTAGCATCTGCTCGGCTTGGATCACGCAAGATATTCTGGCCACCAGATCTGTTATGTTCTTTTATAACTTTATTGAAAGCGTTATCTCCACCAGTTTCGATATACTTTTGCTGTTTGGCAAAATCTTCGTCAGCTTTCTTTGCGTAGTTCATCGCTTCAGCTGTCCATAAGCCTTGATTCAACTCATCAGGATCTGTGTTATTGAGAAATTTATCTGCTGGATTTCCCCGAATGTCAAGTGATTCTAGGGTGTGAGCATCACCAGTAGCTCGGGTTGCATTCCTAAGCATAGCATTTGAAGCCCGCTTGCTTGTGGCGTCTCCCGTGCGATTTAGCCCTTTGCTGGCAGCAGTTCCTGTTGTTTTCAACGCCAAAGGGCCTTTTGATATCTTTACTCTTGCCACCCCAAGTAAATCTCGCTGCTTTGTTGCGTTTATATCGTCTTTATTCACAGCCATTTGAATAGAGCCTGAAAACGCGAAAATCTTCATAAAATTAATCAGACAAGCTTTTACCTATCAAGCACAACCAAAATAGATTTACTGCCATAAAAGGCACAGTATCCACTGTAAGATGCATATATATTGTTACTGTAGGATTTATAGTGGCAAACGTAAAACAAAGCGACGTCAAACGTAAAACAAATTTCTAATAAATTTTTGCTACAAACATGGTTACAGATACACTAAAGTTTTCTTAATGCAGCCCTAAAGGATCAAAGAACAACGATTTCACGCATTGTAGCTGACTACATCAAGATACATTCGTAGCCAGAGTATCTTTACGTTTTCAGGCTGTGTTTCAAGATTACTAGAGTTCGTATTCATTTATTATAGAAAGACAACTATATAACGTCTTGGACCAAGTTTTCGATTAGATTTGCTAGTGGTGCAAGAGCCTGGAAAATCAATTCAATTACCAGGGGAAATTTAGATAATAGTTTCTTTATTGACTTAGGGATACAATGTGTCAATAATTTGCTATGTTTACGTATATTATAAAGAACTTTAATATTTAACGGCTTTATGGACATGGAAATATAAAATTGAACGTAACAGGCAAATTTGTAAAACTACCTGCAGAGAAACTTATTTTAGACAAGTAGCTTTATAAGGAATATTCTTAACGGTATCTAGATCAAATGATGTCTTTCCATTGCCATTTATAATCGAAAAAATTATGTCTTCCCCTCACTATCTTATAGCCGCCAATACTACAAAAAAGCTTTCACGCACCTCTGTTTAAACCTGGCCTGACAAACAGCCCATCTCTCTCTTTGATTTTCCTACTTGGCTCTTTCTCTAAACCAGTCTTCTCTTTGGATCCACTTACTTCATTTTGTGTTGAACTCTCTGTCTTTCCCATTTCAGAAGCAGTATCTGAGGCTTTCTCTTCTAATGGACCAACTTTTCTCCAATTTATCATAAACAAACGTACTTTCCTATCTTGCTTGTCGTCTGAATCTGTTTCTTTCTGTTCTGGCGAAAAACTCGATTGACTATACTCAACTGGTAAATAATCATCTGTAAGAGTACTATTTGCAATCTGCATACTCTCATTCAAGCTGGTTAAGGTTTGGTTGATGCCACTATTGAAAAGATGAAACTGCTCCTCTAAAGTATCCAGATTGTTTGTAAGGTTACTCAGACTTGAATTCAGTTGTTCGACCTCGTTCATTGCACTGAGAAAATCATTTCCCTTCTTTAGCAGAATCTTGCTAGAATTTTTAGCAGCATCTCCATTCGACTGTGCTTCACTGCTATTCAATGCATGGTCGTTTGCTGTGCTGCTAACGTTTTGTAAACCGACTACATCACTGCTATTTAAGGATTTATTGAAGTATTTCTCCGTAGTTGAATTCTCTTTTCTTGATTCCAAACTTGCATTAACACTGCCTCGTTTTACAGTACCGGCTAGAATCTTCGAAAGTGTCCCACTTAATAATTCCGCATTATCGGACCTATTCTGACTGGCACCACCATAAAATAAAACGACTTGCTCTTGTGAATTACGAGATTTCTCAATAAATCTAGAAGCACCAATATTTCCTCCATCATGGTCGACAGAGGTACTAGTTCCATTTCTTGAACGCCTTGTATCTTCATTTGTATATACCATTTGGTCCAACTTTGGCGCTTCTGGTTTTTGAGACATATAAACGTCTGGTTCCCTTGTCAACTCGTAAGTACCACCAAGCCCTTCTGCATTACTTGAAATACTCCCGCTATTGTTTTGTAAAGGTGTTGAGGCATAACCAACTGTCACATCGTTTGTCTTATTTTGGTAATCTTGCTGAGTTACATAATTAGCATTCTCGGGTGTGTTGGTTACTTCATTTGTGGAATAGTTTTGCATATTTAAGTAATAATTCGAATTATTCCAGAAAAAATTAGCAGGTGAATCTGTGGAGATGCTACCTAGAGTTGAATAACCGGATGCGTTGCTATTCCCATAGACAGCGACTGAAACATTGCCATTTGAAGTCTCTGAGTTACCAGACTCGGACGGTTCACTCCGGCTTGTATTTTGAAACAAGGACCCGTTAGAAGAAGTTATGAGCTGGATCTCTGAAGTAGTGTTGCCCAACAATGGAGGCAAACTGTGAGTTTCATTGTCTTTCGAAGCAGAAGATTCTATCGTATTTCGGTATATAGAATCAAGGGTTGAGTTATCAGCTTTTGAAGCAGTAGTGCCATTGGCTTCGGCTTCAAAAACAATCGACCCGGTACTTAGAGCTATTCCTGAGACATTCATTGGTAAATACTGACTTTGCTGCTCAAAGTTCTGGTTTATGAAGCTTTTCGAAGCCCCATCTGAGGCATTGTTTATCAAAAGACTGTCATTTCTTGGATACTCCATACTAGCTGTGGTTAATGAGGAACTATATGCAGGCAGTGTGTAATTAACTGTGCTATTGTATTGTTTGTTCCAATCAGCAGTATTATTACTAGCATTATTAGTTACAACTGTAGTGGTACTGTTGTATGGATAATACTCAACACTATTGTTGGCTTCAATATTTGGGCTTTTATAGGGATAATACGAATACACAGTTGTGTTCGTGGCTTCGAAATTGCCAATATCTTGTTGTTTGTCGCTTGAAGAGTTTACTCTTTTCATATCTAGACTAAGTCGGCTGTCACTCTCGTTATTCTGCCAATAAAGATTTGAACCATTGTAAACGGGGATATACGAAGAATATCCAGGATTCTGCCTGAACGTTGCATTGTTTTCAGTAGCATTGGTATTATTATCTACCGTAGCAATGGTATCATTATCCACCGTAGCAATAGATATATTGTTACTTCCTTGCTGGGTGGTACTCGCGTTTCTTTCTGTCGAATAATTATAGCTAAACCCATTGGATAAATCTGCTGTATAGTTGCTGGCCGTTTCATTAGAATCCATTGCAGGATTAGATTCAAATACAACCGCGTCGACATTTCCACTGGTTTGTTCAATAGCCCCACCGCCTAACTCTTGAGACTTGCCTATGGAACCTGGACTCTGAACAACAAAACCACTAGTAACCCCATTTGAGATTTTACCAGACTCTGGTAAACTATTATAACCAACGCTAGTCCGATTCAAGATTATGTTAGATCCTGTATTTCCTTCACTCTTGCTTTTAAGCTTTTCTTTATAATCCGTTACTGCTTGTTTCAATCTTTCTTTCATCTCCTCTTCCGTCGGAGGTGTCACAGGCAATGGCCAGTTTCCATCAGTAAGTTCCTCCCAGTCGAAAGGCTCCGGAGGGGGCTCGCCCAATGACAGATCCTCAACACCAATGGCACCTTGTTGACCTTTTAGCTTCAATCCAGTTTTAGTCTCATTTGAAAGCGTATTTTGACAATAATGCTAAAAAGCAAGAAGCATTCTCTAGTTATTCAATATTATTTACGGTTTAATTATCCAAACATCTGTGGTAATTTATGATTTATAATTATTAACAATAAAACAGTTTTCGATTAAGAAATAAAACAGTATCGCTGTAATACGAAAACAGCCTTGATAGCTTTAAGTAGGTAGTCAAACATAGCAAAAGCCTATCCGAATTTTAGCTAGAAATGAAATTGAAATGAGCTTTGTATTTAGAAAAACATCAATGCAGGACAACATTTCGATAGGAGAGGAGAGTACGAGGGGAAAAAACGTTTTCAAATTTGGTCACTGTACAAAAAGAGTTTAAAATTCGACGAGGTAAAAATTTTATTCTTATAGCATCGATGTTCTTTTATTATGACATATCTACTATGACACATCAAAATATTTATATTTGTCACGTTATAGGCCTGTGACAGAAAAGACAAAAATCTAAGATGAACAAGCGACCTAATTTTTGACGCGCTATTAAAGAGCCTTGCTTTATTACATAACTTTTGTTGATATTTTACCTGATACGAGGATCGCCAATACAAGTAGTAAAAATGAAGAATAAAAGTTAAAACGATAAGCTGCAAAAAGCCTGAGACATTCATGTTTCTTGAACAAAACCGACAGCTCTGATGAAAGAAGCTCATGACAAAAAATCCCCTCGACATCATGCTAAATCAAAATCAGGGCTGTTAAAACGAAGAATGGATTCTTGCTGAGACTGTCGTCCTTCCTAACTATTAGCTTCAATTCAATCACCGGGTTACTATCTTTAGAGAAGCTGATAAATGCTTCTTACCCGTTCTTGGATAGTCTTATTCCTTGTCCAGTCATACACATCAAGCCAATAGGCACCACTTGGGAGGTTAGGCATCTGCTTGAAGATATCGGCACAACTCTTCGCAGGGTGTTGCCGACTGTAATAGAATTTAGAAATAAAACCTTTTAAAGTTTGAATAATCCACTTATTGTAAATTATGAGTGTATTCAGACGGTATAAGAGGCCCATAATATATTGTAGAAGAACCTGTATATCACAGAGATACATATAGTATAATAAAACAGTTAATACTCTGAAGAGATCCATATAGAACAAATATTATGAAGAGATTATTACAAAAAGCTTATACTTTAAAGAGAACCGTATTGTATTTTAGAGGAACTTATGTTCTGTTATTAATACAATGTTACCTAAAAATATACACATCATATTCGCAATATTATCGTAGCTATTGAGAAGAGGCACTGAAGCCTTCAAGATTAGGCTTCAGTGACGAGATCTCAGCTGCTTGGAAGGACAGTTTGCAGATAGGCTCAAGAATCATGCAACTGGATGTGAATATTACTGCTTCGTTCTGTAAGTTAGAATGGTATTCTTTAGCCTTTGCCCCAGTTTACAAATGCTGCCACATTTATGGATTGTGCAATAATGATAAATATCCTGTCCGCAGTTTACACCAAGATATGGTGGTAATTTCTGCAACCCTTTCTGCAAAAGTTATGTAATTAGCTGAGATTGTCAACGGTTCCAACCTTGCAAAACTTGAACGTGAATATTTCTTTGAAGATTTTTCAAGGAATATTTCAATGGTTTCATTGCATAAATTATTTTCACAAACTAGACCCAGCCCTCTGTCTGGACAGAATATTTATCAATATTGCACAGTGCATAAATGTGGCAGTCTTTGTCGACTGGGGCAAACGCTATGTATTCTTTGTTTATTTGTCTCTAAGGATTCGTGCACAAATTATCCTGATGATAGTAGAAGGCACACCGTTAAGACTTTATAAGTGCATTTCAAGATATACTTTGTTTTCCAATCTGTGGACAACTGCTTAGGCTATTAAAGCAGTTGCCAATGACTCTGTCCCCTAACTTTTCATGTGCTCTCGCAACTTTTATATGCACTTTTTTTCATGGTCAAACCAAGCTTACTTCCTTCTCCAATTAAATAGCACTTTACCCATCAATTTTGTTTTTAGTGACGGAGCAACTGAACCATTGTGAGGCCACTGTCTAACTGTCCTCAAGATATTTTAATTTGGTACTTGACGGTGTATACTTACTCGCCAAAATAGGCTTTTACGCGACGACCCTTCTGTTTTGACGAGCTATGAATAGATTCATCATTCTGACTTGTCGCCATATGAATGAACCATATCAGCAATCCGCATGTCAACATAGCCTCCCTTCTGATCAAAGCCATAGTGAGGCCTATGAATAAAAAAATGCTTTAGTGTAAGTAAAGCATTAAAAAAATAGCTGAGACAAAATCCTTAAACATGAGATAGAAAAAATAACCATTAAAATCTGTAGAGATGAAAGTGGTATGAGCAAACCATAAAAATTTTGGAGGGATACAATTTAGGGAGTTTTAACTTATACGCTCTGGCAATGCAAAAAGAACACTATATTAATGACTGTAGAAGGAGATTGGGTAACTTTGCAGAGTGATTCAGACAATACTGTTACTTTTTGAGTTTAATTAACAATTCCAGCTAACATGGTAATGAATTTCCAAAGAAAATAAATTCAACCAATTATAATTCAGAGAATCTGCCTTCTGTTTAAGAAGTATTGCAAACTTTCCCTAAAGTGTTTCTGAATTTTAACAACAAGACTATGAAAGTATCTTTGCAAATGATGAACAAAAGACTAAAATCAATTAACTCTTTGATTTATCATCTTAGGAAAGTATCCTACCTACCTACTCGTTGATATTCTGCTTCTTGCTGATGTTGTTGTTGCAGCTGTTAGTGCTTTAGATTCGATACTTCAAAACACCCTGACATCTGCATACAAAGCCTTGGCTATTTTCATCGCCAGGAAGCAGTAGGCCTAAACTTCACATCGTAACAGCAATTAAATGTGATAGTTGTGATAAGAACAGCAACATATTATCAAAAATGCTGCGCTGTTTCCTGGTTGCAAATAAAACAGGGCAACAAAAGGCCATCAACGGAACAAGTTTAGTCATGCTTCAATGACCTGCCCAATGATCCGTCGGAGGCCTAGCTACTTACGCTGCTGTCATATCGCTTGCACGGCTCTGCGCTTTTGAAACACATAAACAAAGCTTTCATACTTCCGCCCAGCAAGCCGATTTGGAAATATTATAGTTTTGCTTGACGCGTCAGGAAATAGAAGACAGACATGAAGTATCAACCTGTAAAACATGTTTTCTCAATTCAACCAACCCTCCCTTTTACAGCCTGCGTTATTCAATATATTTTGCATCGTCCAGATTCTTCGAAGTCTTTGCAACAAACTTTCACCTTGTTAGTAATGTGCAAGAACACTGAAAATAGTCTTCAGCGTTAAATTCAAACAGCAAAAGAAACGGTGAATTCAAACAGCGAAAGAAACGTTTAGCTTTCCCTGTCTTTGCTCAATGAAATCATATTCATCACTGTAAAATTTCTGTAGCTAATCCAGTTTTCTAAAAAGCAATTACAGCAAATCTCTGAGGATTGCTTTGAAAGAAAATTCAGTCTTCGAAAATGCACTTATAAATATCTTTGCGGATAATGTTTTGTTGAAAGGCTGAAAGATGGGTTGATATAGTGCCAAGGTTGAAAAATCAACCCAAAAATCAAACTAGAGTTTGGATGAGAATAGATGCTCTGGTTACATGACACAGTTTTCACATAGTGTTGCAGAATCAGACAACCTAATGGCTTTCGTTAATTGATGTTTGTCTAGAAATATCAGGTTCATAATTTGATACGAGTGACACTAATCAGTTTAATAGATACTTGAATTAGAATCAGTGCTATTTTGAATTGGTTAAAAATGATCTTTGACATGCGATGTTGTATAGGCCACCTGTTCGAGAATCAGTGCACAATAAGACGCGAGGCGGATTGCGTGGATTTTCAAGACCAAGATAATTTTGAAACAGATTATACATCAAGAATAAAAGTTAAGCTAGCAACGGAATAACAAAGTATTGATATGTTGTGAAAGACAACTAAAAAAGGTAAGTTATTCGCAATTGATATTATTTTGCGAACTTAACTATGCGGTTAGACAAAGCTCAAATGCAATGAAGCGTGCACAATGGCCTCAATTAGCAAAGGCATCTCGTGCTGCAGAAAAAGCAAAATGCCTCCAAAATGCATGTTTGCTAAGAATATTTCCAATAATCATCCATGAATCATCCATTATTCCAATAAAATCAATGTTTACTGAGGTGTTTTCAGAGTTTAAATGCTACCAGGTATAGATTATTGTTTTTAGCAGCATTGTGCAGGGGAAAACTGTTGGGGTCTCCAAGAATCATACGTTTTCTTCGCAGTTTGACCGTAGTTGATTTGATACTGTCACCAACGTGAAAAAGGCAGGCAGCCTAATTCTTCATCTAGCCTAGCTGTACCGATAGGCCCTGGTATAGACAAAATGGCTCTACAGCAGACTTTCTAACATGTCCATTGTATTCTCGGTTCACAAAACAAACTTGAGGTCTGTTGCCTACAGAAAATGTATCGGCAAGACCACGATAATCTTGATAAAACAGTATTTCAGCCTTTTGTAAGGACATTGGGTGTTGAGGAACGTAGCAATCGCTATTTGGAGGGTATATTGTCAAAAGGTTGCAACTCCGTGTTCCTTTACTAATGCATCCATTAGAAAACTGTTGTAATTGATGTAGAATGTTCGCATTGACAGTTGTAAAAAGATTAAATTTTTCAGGAAAGAATTCTTTACCCAATGGTAGCTGCTGCAACAGTAATGGATGAATAATGCAACTATTTGTATATTTTTGTGTTGTAATTTTGAGTTTCATTCCCAACTATGAATCGTTTAACTAAATTAGGCTACATGTCACAACATGTCTTATTTGTTGCTGGGAAACGGTTCAATTGTTGTTGCCCAGGGACCATATTATAAAATGAAAATGCTTTTAAAAATGCTTTCCTTATTTTGCAGATTTAGAAATGGAAAGGCTATTATCTTTCATTTGCCTGGTCCTTGTTGGACTTTGCTTGGGAAAGGAACATGTTGGTGGACGAAAATCGATCATACCGAGACACAAATCAGAACATGGCTCTCTGTTTCATATCGTTGAGCCAACAGAGGGAATTTTCAAACGTTCGAAATTAGGCAAAGCAGACGAGTCGGGTACGCTGCATTTGCTGGAGAACTTCCTGCTTGGAAATATAAAAAAACTTGAACTCAGTTCTAAGAAAACAGATATTGAGAGTCAAAAGGAAGTGGCAACGATTGCTGAAGATACTGTAGGGAAAGATGTGCCGGTAGTAAGTTCTGAAGCAAGTGACAACAAAGAAGCTCCAAATAAGGACTTAGGAGCATCAATAACCAAAGAAGATCTTTTAAAGAAAATCACATCAAAGAGTAGCTCAGCTTCCGAGAAAAAAGCACATATCAATGTCAAAGCAGGAAGTAATGAAAAAGCAGGAAGTAAATCAAAGGAGGATATTGGCAAAGACACTGCGAAGGAACATGTAACCGTAACTGGTGGTAAAAAATCAATAATTAAGGATATAAAGAATAAAAAAGGAAAAAATAAAGTGGAGGAAAATGCCACAAAACGGGACCAGACGGCAAAGAAAGAGCCTGAAGATGATGGGGAATATGGAAGGTGCAATTGTACTTCATTCTTAACATGTGTCACAGGAATTGATGATTGTGACACAATGCCAACAGATTGTATCTAGTTTTTACGTATTGATAACAACCATGTCAAATTTAAGAGAACATTAAGCTATAAACTTTAAAAGATATTTCATGATATTTCCCTTGTAAACTTTTACATGAACCTATGGAAAAATGATTCAGGTTTTCTTTCAAAACTAATTGATTCTAGACAAACATGACGAAACAGTCATTTACATAATTGATGAAAATGAACTATTATCATCAATAGAAATATTGGATACAATTTTCAGAAAAAAATTTCAAATTAAACATATTATTGACATCGATAATTTGTAAGTCTGTTTTCAGGTTAAGGAAAGCGTATTTTCTCAAATCCACGGTAAACACAGGACTGATATCCGTTATAGTTCTTATCATACCCTTAAGAGTCATTTGAAGAAAATCTTTAAGTATATGGGCTAAACTATTTGATCTACTCTTGCTGTCCTGAATATCATCAATTCCTGATCTTAAAGCAATATTAATTACACTTTATTACAAAATATCACACAAGTATTTTAGATTCTAAATTTTACTTTAAACATGAAAATATCATAACTTGCACTCAATGGCAGAAATAACGTACCTCTTTTTCATCTCAGTTCCCCAGGAAACCCAGCAATGAGCTGCTCAGACTTGTTCACAAAATTCCCAAAGCTGCCGTCTGGAAGTTATTGGATACAAACTGCAGACCACAAAGAAAAGATGCTGGTAAGTCACTATATTCTACATGTAGCAGAAACTTAAATGAAAGCAAAGAAATGATGACGATTTCTGTTAACCAGTCTTGTGCAGAGTGTTCGATGTCCTGTAGACAGAGCTGCGCATGTTTTGGTGTCTAGAATAGTGCCAAGTTTCAAGCTGAATTCTTAAGCTAAATTCTGCAAACACGGCATCCCGAACCCAGCAATATACACGCTTTCCATAGGCTTGATTTTATGTTGGAAAAAACTCATTTATGAAAAACAAAAAGATCTTTTATTTATTGCGTAAAGACTGTAAAAATATTCGTTGCTTGCAAATATAAAAAGTTTGGCATACCTATCATCAATATATTTTTCATGCCTTATCGTGAACTTGTCATGTTTATATTTTGAGAGAAAAGGCTGCAACATATTGTGAAGTGAAAGCCACTCACTCCTATAACAACTATATTTTTGCAGCCGTAACACTGATCGTACTAGTAAAGTCAATAGTAACAGGGATTTGTTTATTTCATTTGTAGATAAAATTTCGTAATCAGTTCTTGTTTTATATAAATACTAACGTTTTTTCACAGGGCATTTTTGTTAGTTTACAACTAAGATATTTCATTGTTAATTTTTTGAATTCGCATCAAAACTCGGATCATGGTGCATGTAAAGATCTCTTGATAATTGTTTTTAGCACATTCTGCTTGCCATAACGAGACTCAATATTCTATCAATTGCTAGGTTATGTGTGAAAATCCAATTGATCAGCAAGAAGGTGCTTGTTTAAAATGTGATCACGATGAAGATGCCAAAAGTCCGGGTAAATTTATTCACGAAATTACGGAGCTAACGGGCAAAACAGAGATCCATCGATTTCTAATTGAATCCTACAAATTTTGATAAAAAGATAATAAACATTGTTGGTTTTCTTTACATAGCGGGTACTTACTAGATTTTTGTCTCATCATCAAGATTTCTTGGATTCGGTTAGATTGGTATGGATTCTCTAGGATTGCGACACCATGCTGAGCTTACTGCCTCATCTTCAAGACATCTGAATTTGTCTCTCATTTGTCTGCAGCTTTTCTGTGAAAAGAATGTAGAATATGTAAAACCAAACCTGGATTCGGGAAAAGAATGGAAGCCAAAAAAGGAAGGGCAAGCAACGCTTAGCAGTTCTGGACCGCCTCCGGGAATCGAAGCGGATCCTGGTCAGCAGGGACCAAAAGTTATCGTTCATCCTGTGGTTGGCGATCATTTAACAATGGGGAATAACACTGGTCTAGCTGCTGGACCAGGTAAGATATTGGGTGGAATCAAGCTTTTCAGGTCTTTTAACAAACCCATATGAACGAGAAATCCATGGTTCAAATGAAAAATCACTTTTATTTGAATTGTCAATGAGCACACAAAGTTTTAGGGTTCCGGGTATAAAATTAACGAGACTATGCAGGATACAGCTATAGAATTGGAGATGTCGTGAAGCGAAGCTCAACATGGTGTCTTTATGTCTTTACTAATTACTTATATCAATACTAACATTAGTCTGTTACTCTTAATCGAGTTAATATATTTCCTGGGCCATGCAAGTTGAAAGTAAAATATCAAAGTATTGTTACTATTTTTAAACTGTGTATAATGTATTTCTACGGCTTACGTCTTATGTCTTTGCTAGAACATACACTGTCTCACAAGATATTAAGACAAAACATCTGTAGAGAGTCGGGTCTTGCAATAGACAAGAAGCTTAACTGTAAAATCTTTGCGGATTGCTAAATTTATAAATTTAACATGTAAATAAGTATCATCTTCAAAAATTGAGGATCGTAATTATCAAACTAATGTACAAAATTATTTTCTTAACAGAGGACCCTGACCAACTGAAGGATGGAATGTGGCCATACGAATCTGTTACGAAGATCCTACCCGATGAAGCAGTAAAGAATTCTTCAGATTTAAAACTACCTCCACTACCAGCACCACAGCCACTGATCCCCGCAAAAGAACCAAACCAGGCCCTCTTGTCACCAACAGCACCCTCAAAAGATGGCTCAAATGGTACAAAAAATAGTACCAAAGAGGCCAATAATGGGACACAGGGTAAAAATGGCGGGACGAATTCAACAGCAGCTCCTGTCAAAGAAAATACCAGCAAAACAACAAACGCGTCAGAGATTGGTACTGGCAAAAGTGAAAGCAAAAAGTCCGCAAAAGAAGAAGAGAAGAGTTCCAACTCAAATAATACAGTGGAAGCAAGCAAGACTGCAAATGATGGAAAAGATGAGAAGAATGCGACAAAAAGTGGAGACGATGTGAATGCAAAAACAGGGGTGGCTGTTAAACAGGGTGACGCTGCTACAAGTAACGCACCGAAAGAAGCACAAAACCGTAATACTACTGAAACATCCGGTAACTCTGTCGCCCAAAATAAACCTGCTAAAAAGGTGGAAGATACAGATAATGCTAAAATAGAGAACAAGGATGCTGGTAAAGAAATTACTAAGGATACGCCTAAAGTAGAGAAGGCCAAGCAGGAACCCAGCGCAGGAGAAGGGAAATTAGGAACAGCTGAGATTGCAAAGTCAAAGAACGATGCTGCAACAACTTCAAAAGAAGCTGCATCAGCTGAAAAGGTGAAAAGTGATAACGCAGAAAACTTGAAGGAAAAAAAGCCAGCTGAAACTTCAAATGTCCAGCCAATTGCTGCATCATTAAACGCCGAGAAGGAACCGGCATCGGGAAAGCTTGTAAACCCAGGTGCTATTGCACAAAAACCTGGTGATAATGCGGGATTTAAAAATGTAAAAGAACCGGAATCGAAAAAACCAGAGGCGGAAAAAATAAAACTAGTTGAAAATACAAAACTTGATCAAGCGGTTAATGATAAGCCAGTCCCAGCAAAAACTGCCGCTGCAGGAAATGATGCTCCCAGCAAGGAGATAGCACAAAGTAAGCCTGTTCCAATTACAAAACAAGCACCCGCGCAAAGTAACAGCGATAGTCTAGAGGACCTATTTGCAGACACTGGTGACAACAACGAACAGACTGCAGCGGTCAACAAGCCGGTAACAAGTGGCTCGGCTCCTGGAAATAGCCTTCCAAATAAAGCATCAGCCCCCTCCATTCCATCAGATGGTTATCTTGAACAACCTGAGTTGGGCCTGAATAATTTAGCCAAACCAGGTAGTCAAGCGGCCCAAGCAAGTAAACCGGCATTGGCTCCGGGAAACAACATTCCGAACAAAGCACCAGCACCACTAAATCCATCTGTAAGTATCGTAGAACAACCGGACCTGGGTTTGAATAAGTTACCAGGGCCGGGCAACCAAGCCCAAGTTCCTGAGATGACCCACGACAAAATGATCGAGCTAAGCTCGCCACCGATTACGTCACTTGGGCATACAAACGTAGCTACCGAGAAAGATCTTAGCTTGCCTTTCGATCATCCAGGTCTAGGTAGTCAAATGAAACCGGGAAATATCGTTAACCAGTTCATGCCTAATCCGCAAGACAGCAACACTGTCAAACCAGGTCCAACTTTGAAACCAAATTCAGCTTCTGTAAATCCGGGTTTGGTCGTTACGAGACAACCTAGCAAGCCGACACCTCCACCTGCAGTTACCAAGCGTGCAACAACACTGCTTAAGCCGACTCTGTCACAATTGAAGAAACCAGAGACACTGGAGGAGTTTGAAAAAGAGAGGCAAAAGAATAATGGCGCCTCACCTACTCTGGAAGAAGGCAAAAACAAACCTGGTTTGAACAATGCTGAGAAAGACAACACAAGCTGGGTTGATGACTCTGCCTTTGGGTTACTGGGAGATATCCCATGGGCAAGAGATAAAGCCCCTGGGGCACCGCAAAAGAAGAGCGCGGAGAAAGACAAGGAAGCAAAGGAGACAAAAAATGAAAAGAAAGAAGACGAGAAGAGCGATGCTAAAGTTAACGAGAAGAAAGTTGAAAAGATCGGAAAAACTGAGGGAGAAGACAAGAAAAATGACACATCTAAAGCGAAGGAAAATGCTGAGAGAAACAACACAAAAGATGCCACCGAAGGCAAGGACAAAAAAGGGAGCGACAAAATTACCAATGGAAGTGGGGCAGCAGAGAAGAATAAAACAAAAGTGAATGAAGAAAAGAAAGACGAAGGAAAGAAGTCCGAAGGAAAAGGAGAGGGAAAGGAAGATAAGAACGAAGCAAAGTTAGATAACGCTGCAAAGTCGATGAATGCGACGAATGGCACCACTAACAGTGGTGAAGGAAAAGGTACAGGTGTTACTGATAACACAAAGCAGAGCAAAAATGAAACTGTTTCTAATGAAAGTAAACAGAAGGAAGTAGAAAAAGATCAAAAGAATAGCACCAGCAATGTGTTGAATTCTAAAGCAAGTTACCAATACATCGAGAACAAGACGACAACATTGGATAATCATGAGTATCACGAGGCATTAAGCAAAGATAATGCTACGAAAAACGAAAAGGAGGCTAAAGACAAAGGGTATCAGCAAGAAGAGTCAAAACAGGCTCAGAATATTGTTCCACAAACCAATCAGGGAGCAGCGATTAGCCCCGTGGGATTGCAAAACACACAGAACATCCAGAATTCAAAAGCCAACACAACGCTTCCAAGGCCTTCGAACGAGCAGTCAACGGCTTTTGGTAACATCCACCAGATTCCAGCTTCGTTTTCAGTGAACAACGCTCTGCCATTGGCAGCTCTGCCCCTTAATGCACCTTCGCAGAGCAATCCACAGTTCTTTGTGAGTTCACCAGTGTCAAACCAATCAACAACGACAACAACAAGCTTGCTGCCAGTTGATCCCAATACAGGGGACAGAGTTCTTAATACAACATTGACTATGGTTTCATTGCATGGAGACGAGGGCACTATACCTGAATCACAGATTTCTGGCTCCGATCAAGTCGACTGGATGAAAAACAACGCTAGTGTAAAGGACAAGACAAAGGCTATCACTAAAAACGTTATAACTTCAAACAAACAGAAAGACTCTGTTGACAACAAAATCACCAAGAATGGGAAGAAGAAATCAGAAATTAACCACAAGCAAACACAACAAGAGGTAAAAAATATCAAGAAAGGGACAAATAAAAAAAGTATGGTGAAAAAATTAGATGCAGATGATCATCATCAGAGTGAGAAAGCAAAAGAATTCTTCAAAATAGAGGAAAAGGCAAAAAAATCTGAAACTCTTCAGAAGCTGAGGAAAGCTTTAGAAGGAACAAATGTTACTATACAAAACGGAGTCTCTACTCATATGACCTTTAAATCGTTTGTGCCAAGACTCAGTGTTGATGACGTCATAGACGAACAAAAGCGTAGCTCAATACCTATTCATGGTAAAAAAGAAGTAGGTCGCAAAAGGTCCTGGGAGAAGAAACTTGGGAAGGTAATGGGGGCAGTAGAGGGATCGAATTTCTCTATTGAAAATAGTGTCAATTCTCAACTCACGTTCAAGTCTGATATAGCTCCTATCAAGTTAAATGTGCACGATAAAAAAGAAAAGGAAATAAGCAGTAATGCTGGAAAAAAGGAAAAAGCAAATAAAACAGAGGCAAGAAATAAACCTAGCGTGATGAAAGATGGAAAAGGCGTCAATGCTTGGTCTGGTAAGAAAACACAGAGGAAGAAACCAGAGAAAGTGCCGTACAAGTCAAGAAAGTCAATAGCTAGTGGAGTTGGGCAGAAAATCATCAGAAAGGAAAAGAGTTCTAAGAGCAAACAGAATTCTAAGAAACTGCAGAGAAAGACAAGAGAGAACAAGGCTAAAGACAATAAAGCGTCAAGCCGTAGTGGTATAACCAATAGTATGTTTAAAAACAAAAAAGGAGAGAAGACCACCTCTGTGAAAGGAAATCATTCCGAGGCCAGTCTCGTTTCATCATTCACTGATTCTAAAAATGCAAAGGAATCGAAATCTGTCACGCTGACAAACGTCAACAAGGAAGGAGTTCAACAGGGTACGGATCAAAACGGAACGCTCAGTGTATCTGCAAAAGAGAAAAATGAGAATATAGAGAAAATAAGCAACAGCAGTAAACAAAATACAAAAGCAACCGATAAGAACTTCACTGCGATCAATGCTAGTGCAGCGAATACGACAGGGGACATAGCCGGTGAAAATAGCACTGCAGTAAGAAATGAAACAAGCAAGAAACACGACGATAGGGGGGTTTTTGAACCAGATATTGGCACAATGAAAAAAATGCCCGAGACAACAGATATTAAGCATCACATTTCTACTAGTGATGACAAGACAAATCACAAAGTCAAACACGAGCCAGAAAATTTGCTAAAAGGCAACGTTGCAGAGCATAAAATTGATTCCGATAACATCCTCCATGCAGTGTACAATGTTAAGAAAATAGATGATCAGAAGTTAAGCGGTGAAAAAATAACAGTTCAAAATGTTGGGCAGTATCATATTGATGAGCAGAATACGTTACATGCCGCTTACAATGTGAAACCCCAGGCATCAAACCAAAGCATCGAGAATTCAACATCAGAGGCGCTAGTAAAGAACCTTGTGGGACATCACATCAACAACAACAGTGTTTTGAGCGCAGTTTACAATATGAAGAAAATTGATAGCAAAGAAAATGAGAGTAGGTTGTCGAAAACTGTGGGCCAAAACAAAACGGCAGGCGTCAATGGAATTGCAAGAGGAAAAATTCTAAAAACCGACAACAAAATGCGATCAAAGAAACAAGAAAACTCTGCAACGAAAACAAAGCCAGCTGCTAAACAGAAGGTTGCGTCTTCATCAAAACCTACAAGCAAAGCAGGTACGAAACTACCAACAAGTGCAAAACGGTGGCATCCAACAGGTACAACTACTACACATTACAAGCAACGAAATAAAAGGAATAAGTCAAAGAGCAAAGTATTCAAAGATAGAGAAAAGAAAGGAATACATGTCACAAAGAAGGATGAAAAACAGTTGACGAAAGCAGATAACGTTAGGAAAATGAAGAATAATTCAAAACGAACAGGCAAACCAGTTAAAGTTGTCATCGTAGGCAAAGGTGAAAATGCAGAATTGAAGAAGCTCAGAAGAATAGGTTTGGTTATTCCTGAAGAAAATGTGAAAGATCCAAAGAAAATAAGTGACAAAAAAAACAGTGGAGGCAAGCAAAAAAACAAAAAAAATGGAAAAGCAAGTTCACAAGGTAATGATTCTGCAGTTAATGAAAAGGATACGGTGAAAGACAAAAAAGTAAAAACAGCAAAAAATAGTGTTGTGGCAAGTGCTCAGATCAAGAAAATGAAAGGAAAACAAACAAAGACTGCGAAGCCCACAAGTTTCGTGCACAAGGGCACTTCCAAGAATTACCACCCAACTTCTAAGAAAAGAGTCTCAAAAGTGACACAAAAGAGCCTCCCTCTAAAAAAGAGGGTGCCATTACAAAAGGTACATGGACCAAGAAAAGAAGCAAAAGATAATAACAGCAATAAAGGAAACAATGGGAAGGCAAAAGATACAAAAAAGACAAAAGATGAAAAGAATGTTGAGAAGGAAGATGAATATGAGAATGAGTTGAAGCAGAAGCAAAAGAGCAAGAAAGTACGAACAATCTTCTTCCCACAGGTATTTATGAAGCGAAACAAAGTTTCTCGGCCTATGAAAGGCTTTGGCAAAGCAAAAGGAAGGCAATTGATACCCACGCAAGTAGGAGATATCGAGCCGTCAAAAGACACCGAGCCCCAAAACGAGCCTACTTTTCATGATTCGGGCGCGAAGATCTCAAACCTTGGAAATGGCACAAATCCAGGAAATGCGTTGTATGCAGAAAACATTAAGGGCAAAGAGGGGGCAAGGAACATAGGTGACGGAAGTAAAGCCAATAAAACTGCAGGTATAGATGAAGACAGTAGCAAAAACACTTTGGATGTCTCAAATGACAGTATCAATAATGTGCTCAACTTGACAGTCGGGTTTTTGAATAAAACCTTTCATGATCAATTTGGCAAAGGTTTAAAAGCCAAGCATTACACAGAGGGGTTGAATGACACAGCAGCTGGAACAAATGCAACGCAAAATAGTGGTACCGATGAGCATAATATTGCAAATGGCACTGGAAATTACGGAACAAATGCCGCAGGCAAAAACAACACAAGCAGCGGAACAGGCGCAGTTGAGGGGCCTAAAAGCAGCAACGGAACAGCCAATGTCACAACAAACGGCGCAATTGTATTGGAGAATGCCGGAAATAACACAACAGGACAAAATATTAGTAGTTCACCCGTCCAAAACACAACATCACCGAACACTGTTCCAACCAACGGTACTGTAAATTCAACGGTGGTGCCACTGAATAAAGAATCGAATGTGACCGAGGGATTCCGGTCGGAAAGAATTCCTGGTGTTTCAAAGGCAGCTGCTGTTTCAGATATGATGTCGCCTATAGAGAACTACATATTGAACATGATCAACGAGACGGGAGCAAAGCATTTTGGGAATCAATCAAACACCGAAGGAAAAAGAGGTTCGCCAAAAGATACAAATTCAACCGAAGGAAATGGTATAGCTTCTCTACTGTCGAAAATTAAATCTGGACAGCTCAATTTGAAATCAAATGAAGTTAGTATCAACCTGACGCCGAAGAAAGCCGTTAAGACATTTTCGAATAGTGCTAGCATAAAAGCTGGAGCAGGATTGCTGTTGAATTTGGCTGCCAAACGCAGCACGCTACACAAAAAGGTTGCTGCGAAGGCTGAAGCCGGTAGTTCAAAGATAAAATCGAAAGGGAGTGATAACAGAAAGAAAGTACACGTTGAAACGAAGAAAGTGGTTGAATATAAAAAGAAGAACAACAGAAAATTGCCAACAGCCAAAGCCAGAAAAGCAAACCCGACATTAAAGGGGATGACTTCAGCTGTCCCAAAGGTGAAAGGAACAAAGCAGCAAGAGGTACAAAAGAAAGAGAAAAGTGATATAAAGAAAGCAAGTAACAGCAAACCAAAAGCAGCAGCCAAGAGTGGTATACGATTTACCACAACACATAAGGTGCAGAAAATATCCACGTTTTCAAGTGGGCCTAAAAGTGTTGGCTTTGCAAAGGGCACCTCAAGTGATAACACTACTAAGGGGCCTAAAGGGAAAAATATTAAAAGCTTAAATGAGAAAATACCAGCTGCAATTGCTAAACCAGATAAAAGTAATTCATCGTCTGCCCAAACAGCATTGACATCGCAAAAGAAAAAGAAAGAGACAAAAGATTCAAAAAAGTTGGAAAAGGTGGTGAAAGATAAGCAAAAGAAGGCAGCCACTGCCTCTGTGAAACCAAAGAAAGATGCTAGTGTACTAGCAAGCAAGGCTGCGACAGGATCCAAAACCAAAACTGCCGATTTAAAAGGCAAAGGAAAAGGAATGAATAAAAGAAAATTACCAGGAAAAGACAAAAATTTGAAGGGACAGGCAAAAAGACAAAATACTTCGGACAAAAACAAGTCAACTTCACAACAGCAAAGTGGTTTCCCTTTAAAGATAAACGGCACAAAAAATGATTGGGGACCAGTCAGTGAGAACTGGCCTAACTTTAGCATAGGGTAAAGCCTGGTAGCGAAAAAATAAACATTTTAAAATGTAAAGAAATCAGCAGAGGTTGCTTCTGACGTCATACAACTTAACTGCAACGAAGCTTCAAAAGCTTTTCAAGATTTAGCGGACAGCAAGAAAAAACTATAATCTTGAATTTTCAAGAAACATTGAGCTAAATTTTAAGAGTAATTGTCATAGAACTGTTTTTAACAGTGAGAAACAACAAGCCTCGGAGCTTATTGACATTCTGCTGATCATTAGTGATCTGTTACATAGAGTACTTATCGCTATAAAAAATGGAGAACCTGTTCTTTACTCCACTGTGGGCTCTATTTGTTAGGAGACAGCGTGTAAACAAAGCAGCTCGCATGTGTAAAAACACTTTAATTTTTCTAACAATACTATCTCTATAAATGAATTATTTCTACCTCTAAAAATAATTTACAACTTGCGAAATTTAGAACAATATATCTGTAGAGCTTGGGTAGGACAGCAAGGTCAAGGCAAAAAAGGGACAAGATATTCTTTGGAAATTCGTTTGTTCTATTGTAATATTCCCCATCAGATATTTGAGTGAAAACGTAATATTGGCTTTGCCCTTGAAATTTTGCAGTAACGCTCCTGAGTATAGGATAAGTGCCTACGATTCGAGAGAAAATAAAAAAACAAAGCAACAATTTTTTTCAACATTTTTTGAAAATAATGACCCTTTGCACCAAATAAGTAATAATAAGTAAGTAAGTAAGGAGTGTGGAGACAATAAGTAAGGATTATATATATTTTGGTTCCAACATAGTTGTATTTGAGGGTAATTGTTTGACACCGGGATGGTGGGTTGCCACTCGCATTAGAAGGCGTTTCGCGTTCGTCTCCCCAAAAAGTAAAGGAACAACGACAGCTGTTTGATCTTAATTTTAATGCATAGTTAGAATTAAACTTAACAGATTGTTTAATCAGTTATCACACAATTTTTAACGTAATTGATTCAATTACTGGAAATAGACGGATCTATATGTAAAACGTTTGTTTTTTAAACATTCACAGATTAGGTGATTTGGTGTCACCTACAGACGGCAGTCCTAACTTTACGTTTAAACTGCTTTTAAAAAGAAGTTCTGTGAACACTTCAAGCTTTAGAAAGTTGTATATACAGTATAAATCAAGAATAAAGATGCTAGTTTCGTATATATGAATGTTCTGTCTCCTCAGTCTGCTTTTGTTACATGAAACAGGTAAACTTTATACCATTTCTCAAAGAGCCAAGAGCCCGCTATCTCTATCGGGGCTCAAAATGTATCAAAATTGATAAATTAATAACGATTACTTTTCCAGTGGTCAGTCATTAAGTGCTTTTGATATCACAAACGACGAGCTTTTGAGTAAAACAGGTTGGTTCTAATTTGCAACTCAGACTTTCACGCTTAATGTTTATTAGTTAAGTTTTCAACTGTTCAGATTTTGAAAGGTATGTAGACTATGCTGTTTACAGCAATACGTCCATAAGAACAAATTAACATTCTTACATGTGAATGAAAGAGTTGTGTAAATGTACAAATTAGGGGAATGGATTTGAAAATTTTTGAAACTAAAACGAGAACGAGACAAAATTTAAGTTGCTAGTTTTTGAGTACTTTAGATTATGAGTCTCTGTTGCAGCGTCCGTCAAGTAAGGCAAGAGCGATATAGAGGCTCATAGAGTAAGTCTACATCATTGTCATCAACAACAACGGCAACAACAGCAACAACAACAAACAAAAACACCTCGTTTCCATGACCTCATTAACATTCACCCTTATCAAGAGATGACTTCAAACAATGAGAAAAAATAAAAATAAAAATTTTCTAAAAAACATCTTTGAAGAAAGAACAGTAGTCCAAATTGCACGAGTGTCAGTAATACATGAATCTAAAAGTAAATTGTGGCGCATTTCCTTAATTTAACCATCACAAATTCTTGAATTAGTTCGCGATCATTGGACAATTCTATTGATGAGCAATTTGATTCAGTCTTAGACAACGTATCCTAGCAAATTTTGGCGGTACGAAATTTGAAAATGGCTTTGAAAAAGCATCATTTTACAGCATACTTGAAGCTTTTTTGTCTGACACTCCTCAAATGATAAAACGTCCGATCAAGGGTCCGAAAGAACAAGATGGAAAATATCAATTAAGTTGTCGTTCAAAATAGGCCAGTCAGAAACGTGAGCATCGGTATGTTTTTCTAATCAGTACCGCGTGCCAATGGGAAAATTACCATTGGAGTCCAAGAGAAAAAACGAATTACTTTTGTCTACACCACAGCAGCTTTTTAGTTTTTATGTCGATCGATTTCAAAACTGCTAGATGTAAAGACGACAGGGCTGTGCCAATTATCTGAAACATGTCGTTGAAATAGACTTTGGCACACTCTCGGTTATCTAAACGATGTTGCCAGATGGCAGAATCACTTGTTCCATACACACGAGATCGAGAAAGCTGCTGTCTTTGATATCCAAGCAACTTATGTAAAAAGAGGCTCAACAGGAAAATCTGGCTCCGATTAACTCCATATCGAATATCTTGTTCTGGCCTTAAGGTAAATGAAAATGTTACAGCAAAACACACAAAACACACAGCTTCGTGAGCTACTAAGTCTGGCAGGGCGAGTGGATTATTGGAGGAGCATGGATAGTTTAACGATACTGTTAATCTGCACAAACTAACATTGTCAGGGCAAGATATGTCATGTCAGGGCAGGGTTCTTGTTTCCGAGAAATTTGTGTAGTATACCAATGAAAAAGTAGGGATTTTCTTTACAATTGTCTCACAACCTCCGTTTCCCAATATTTCCAATAAATATAGGACCTTGGAATCAAATTTAAGAAACAATTTGCGATGCAAACTTTGTGTATAAAACACTTGCTAGAAATGCATGGATTACAAGCCAACTACACTTCTAAATTAAACAAAATGTTCACAATTATCTGGTGGTCTAATTTGCAGTAACAAAAAAAAGAATTTAACTTTCTCCCACAAGTAAGATTTTTCGAATTGGCTTTCATTATCTATCACTTTGTCAAGTTTTGAACAAATGCTAATGGAAAAATGAAACATTCAAATGTGATTGCAAAGGTGGGCTGCTTGTTTGGTAGTCTAAAACTTTTTTGTAAAAGGCATTTTGTCGAAATGACTCCAACTATGAATTTCAACACAGGGTAGATTATTTCGGAAAAAGAATTCTGTGACTAGATGAAGGCCTTTTGAAACTTGGTAGTTTGGAGTCTCTTGTTGATATTACGATTTAAGCAAATTGAGGACATCGGAAATGTTCCAGCAAATCATAACCCTGAAATTACGTTAACCGGAATCGCTTAAAGCAAAACTTTAAGACTGAAACAGTAGCGTTGATAAATGGGAGTCAGTAACTGCAAACCCCCCCCCCCCTCGCCATGAAGCTTAACTGCTATTTTTTCGGAAATTTAACATGGTTGTTTTTTCAACGCAGAATAACATTTTGACAAGAAAGATTGTTAAGCTGAATAAACATAAAAATATCTCAAAATATAAAAATTTCAGTTCTGATGTCGTTCTGTTATTTTTAAAAATATCAAGTCTTGATAAATTTTTGTCGGAAAATCTATGTGTTTTGCCTCTCCTATGAATTTTTCTATTTACGCCACCTCACTGAATGTTTTTTCTTTGAATTTCATTAAACCTAATTAAACTAGCAAGACAATATCAAGCTTGTACTCTGACTAATAAAAAAGCCTAATAATTTGAGAGATCGTAAGGAAATAGGGTCGTACAATGAAATTTGAAATCCCAGCCTCAAAGACAATTTTTACAACGGGCCAACTTGTCACTCAGACTAACACTTTCCTATAGCAAAAGGGACTGATTTGAAATTGCAGTGATGGCCAAGAATTCTATTGACATAAAAAGATAATATACGGTGATATTCTTACAAGTATAACATTCATTTGAATAAATGCCCACCAGTATACAACTTTGATTGGGGACAACCTGCTGTTTTTCGACACCCAAAATCACAAAATTTAATCCAAGGATAAAATCAAATTTCATATTTTCAATATAGATAATAATTTTTTTGCATCTAACAGTTTGTTATGTAAAACAATTGATTTCATTTCAGCTGCGTGGGACGTTAGTTATTATCAAGCTTAGTTCCGTTTTAGCAAATCATGTGTTACTTTTTATCGCAATACTGATTGCGCTTAACTTTTGGGATTATAAGCTAGTATCAAGCAATATATCGCTTCACTGTTCTAATCACTAACAGTATTTATACTAAGGAACCCAACATTTTCAATGTTTAAGCGCCTGCTTCTCTGGCGTATAGTTACGAATATCGCCACCTGTTACGATGCGTCGAATAACAGTGCGATCATGAAGTCATTGCTAGGATTCCATCACATTTCGGCCTAACATTACTGAATAGAAATTTTCATCGTAAAACATCCGTTATGGAATGGACATGACAGCGAAATGCTCGTGTGATACTGGTATAATCAGAAATTCAATGCTTTTAGCGAGGTATGATTTATTTTGCTTACTTGAAGATAATTTCGTAACGACAAAGTAAGGACGAAACCGCATTTTTCCAGGAAACCAAAGATAAATTCTTCAATGAAGCTTTATTTTTCATCTCAGATATGGAGATCGCCCTCTAAACAGTTCGATTAACTTTAAAATTTACCGAAAACATCAATGGCATTATTCGCCAAAACTTAGTATTTCATTTTTTAGAGTACTGAGAATCTTTTCGAACAAATTTTAAAAATGATATTTGATTTGAAATATATCAATACAATAATAGATTTGTTAATCGTAATAATGAATACTCTGAATCGAAAATAACAAAAAATAGTGTAGCATTAAAAGATGCACAGCAAAAACTGTTCTTTAAATACCAGAAATAAAGGAGGTAAGTCGAAAGTCGTTAAAAGAGATATTGTCCTACCGGAAAGAATTAAATTCCAGCCCTAACTTTGAAGATGGGAAAATTAAAATTTAAAGAATACATGATTTGAGAAGATGACATAAAAATTTTATGATTTCTGTTCATTTCGAAGTTTATCATATAAATTTATTCTGATGATATGTAAAATTCTGAATATTCAAGATTTAATTAGAAGATAAGTGAATTTCTGAATACAGCTTGTAAAAATACTGAAGATTATACTAAGAACCCATACAGAAACAATCCATTTGAACGCATGCCTTTCATACGCTGTTAACCATTTGATCGTCTTGTCAGGCAATACATATACGACCTTTAAAGTAATGTTAAATTCGTACCAAAAAAGGCGCATCTAGCCATCCAAATTTTAGCTAGGTTCTCTAGCAGCAAGACTTTGGTGTTTAAAGCCAAGGCGTTGTTTCAGAGAGAGCAGCGTAAAAGCGAAGGCTTTTCGCAGTTATTCGTTTGAGGATCCAAAATTGTTTACTTTAGGATCCAAAAATGTTCGTCTAAATGTTAAGTTGAATATCTGCTCCTTTACCTAGCTGAGGGACGACGAAAGAACTATCCAAATGAAGGCATTGCACAGAATACTAGCTGTTCTTCTTGCGACATTAATCATAGACAATTGTTGTGGCGATAAAAGAGGCCTAAATCTTAATGACTTGCTCGCAGCAGTCAATGCTAATAAACAAAATAAAAATTCGAACAATGAGGAGAGCAATGCTGCTCCACAGCAGCAAACGTTATCATCCACGTCGGTCAAAACACAGGAGTTTAACGACCTTCAATCGCTAATTAATGCTATGAAAGGTGGAAAAGATGGTAACACAGTTAATCTTGATGTAGGGGCGCTGCTAGCAAAACAAAAAGAACAGAGCAACGATAAACCGAAAGATCAGACTGTCGAAATATCGCCAAATGGCGAAGTAACGTCGCAATCACCTGGCGCAAACGCTCAAAAATCGGAGAGCGAAGAGAACAATAAAAATAATGATAGCATCAAAGGTATAAATCTTAGTCAGTTAGCAGAAATGTTGAAACAACATGGAATAGAAAATAATGTTGAGAAAAAAGAGGAAGACAATACTGGGAATACGATGGCGCAATTTCTCGCAAATAAAAAGAAAGACGAGGATAAAATCGATCAACCCGGTTTGCAAATTGAAACAGAAGGTGATAATACCAAAAACGGTCACTCAAGATTCACTTTGCAACAATCACCGGACGGGGGTTTGATGCTTGTACCAGTAAAAGAAGAGAATGGTATCTCAAGAGGTTTAGATATAGCTGATCTTGCCAAAAAGCCGGAAAACTCAGTCGGAGCGACAAACAGACAACAGCTTCAGTTGACTACTCTGGTATGCTTTTTCTTTATTTTGTTCCTACCTTTCCTTTCTTAGTATAAGATGCTATGGATACCCGAGAGGAGCTTTTGCACAGGGACATGCGGCAAAAAGAATCGAATATTTTCTATACGTTTCCAGCTTTTGACTTAGTGGAGCTCTAAAAAATCTTCGTACTGGTGTGTATGCCAGAGAGAAGTTCTTTGTTACGGTCGAAAACAAGCAAAACTGTCTTTGGGGGAGTACATTACTCTTGTCTATTTGAATCTTCTAGTAAACGATATATTTTTTACGTGCAACTCGATCAAATATGCATATGCATATATATTTAATCACTATAAGTTGCACAAAGATGTCATATCAGATGGCTCGCAATAGAACATTGTATATAAATACATTGATAACACTCTTTCTATCTCTTGCCTTCCATCACCCCATCACCACTCCCATAATAGCGACATTTCATAAGAATCGGATAAAAACTAATATGTTTAAAGACATAAGTAAACAACATATCTTAAACGAGCACAAACCTTAATATTTCTCATTGAATGGGATGCACTGCATCTTAATTGCTATAAGCATGGCATATAAGCAAAATCGTTTCTTTCTCAAGGCTCAAGCACTATACAGCCCGTTTCCAGGTGACAACATCCTCCATCTTCATCTGAAAGGAAAAGACGGTAAAGATGGCAAACAAGGACAAAAGGTAACATTTAGTACTCATTCTTGATTCACTACTACAACAACAACAACAACAGCAAGAATAACAGCAGCAACGATGATAACGATTACATGTAGCGATAACTTAAGGACAAATTAATAAATTATTTTATTTTGTACTTCTCCCAAATATGGAAACGACGAAACACCTCGAAGAAGCAAAGAATAGCTGAAGATTGGAATATCAACAAAACAATTTGAGATAAATATTTCACTCACTGATCCAAATACAAGTAATTCAAAAACATAATCATGGATGTTTAAAACTTAAATGGAAAAATAAATTAAACAAGATATGGAGTGAAAAAAGACATGGTACAATTAACACTTTGACGGTACATTGAGTTTTGGTTTTTCTGATTACAATAATGTGACTGTAATGTAAAACGGGTAGTTACAATAGTTATTTGATGTCACTTCTTTTCACTACACATTATGTTTTTGTAAAGTATTCCCCATTAAAGAAGTCATCTATAAATTCCAAACATCATCATCACAAAATTTAGGCTCTTTACATCTGACTTCAATTTCAATCTTTCAGGGACACACTGGGCCACCCGGAACCGTTGGCCCACAAGGTCCAAAGGTATGTTAGAATTCTCTTTGTATCTTTTGATCGACTAAAAGCCGTTTACAAGACAAATTCCAAGTTTGCTCATTTATCACTTTGGTTAAAGTTGGAAGGAAAAGCATACAGATGAAAAAATATTGCAAGTTGAACTAGCCTGCGGACATCATGTAAAAAAGTGGCTGATGCAAGAGGCCGCAGGTTTCTCAACTAACTAGTATTTAATATTTTGCTGTGACAATTTCACCTGTGTTGTCTGATGTTTGTAAACTAGGTTTTCAAACGTGTACAATTTTCTCTCTTACAACAGGGACCAAAAGGAGAGGCTGGAACCTGTGCGAAGGAGGTGAGTTTATCTTTTGCCCTTTCAAAAGCCCATTCTAAAATGATAAATTCAATAAGGTCAATATGATACGTGTACTCGTGTTGTAAGCCTCAACAAAATGAATTCCTAAAATCAGTACTTCCTTTTTTGAACCATCCCTTAACGTACTTCTTGAAATGATCTATAAGAGTGGCAAAGAACAGGTAAGCCAAATGCAGCCAAAATGATCTCTCGATCATTATCATGCTTGGGATTCAGTCAATGGTTTTTGCATCTGCCATCGATAACAAAACATAGTTTCGACTTTACTCCTTGTGCCGTTCTGTTCCAGTATATCGGTGACATATCCAGAACCAGGCAAATATTGTTTTCCCCTACTGATATCTTATGCACAAGGAAACATAAAATCGCCTATTGTTCAGTAGATTTGTCTATTTCGTAGCCAGGATATACCTCAGTACTCTTTTCTCCATATGTCGTCTTCTCTCAGTGGCATTCAACAGTATATTGAATGTAGTAAAGCCAGCAAGGTGTACCTCTACGACATGGACGGAAAGCCCAAAATACCTATTCAATTGTAATTAGTTACTTGATTGGACTGCAATCCAGGACATAAATATTGAGAATTTTTACCATGTCTCCTGCGCTCAATGTTACTGTCTTGCCTATTAAAACGAATGCACTCAAACTATGAATAATGTGAGAAGTGAGAAGGTGAGAAGTGAGAAGGGGAGAAGGTGAGAAGGTGAGACGTGAGAAGTTGAACTATATAAATGTGCACTATATAATGAACTATATAATGAACAATTACTTGAATGTGCTTGAGTGTAACTTTTCCTTCTATACAATTTTTGCAGGTTACTCACCAGCCCTACACATGTACACCAGATGAAATCGACAGTTTGACATCAAGAGTGGACTACCTAGAGAAAATTTGCAAAAAGGTACTTGACAAACGTGCACATAATGCTAGTCAAGAAAAAGCCCAAAGTGGCAGCATTAGAGAAAGGGTAATAGTGCACCCTAGGAGGAACAGAAGGGTTAGGGGTCATGGAGCGGTTATGAGAAACCTATAAATGTCATTTAGCTTAAGTTGCTGTGAATAAAACAAGAGTAGAAGGTGGATGATTTCTAAAACAAACATAATTGCATCAAAGATATGATTCTATTTCAAAAATTGTTAATTGCAGCTTGCAAAATTTCATAACTGTAAGAATGTATCAAGAACAAAGGGCCTGAACTTAAAATTAGCTTTTCAATCGATGGATGGAAGAATTATAAAGAATGAATTGATAAAAATATCCATTCGGGATATACAAATTCAGATAAAGATTTAAGAATCACAAGTATTAAAAAGTAAAGCAAAAACAATAGAGCTAAATGAAAGAAAGGAATGTCAAGATTTTGGTCTTCTGCCATCTCTGGTATAGGGACGGACCTTTTTCCAAAAGAAGTAAACACTAAAAAATAGCAAGCCTAGCCATGACTTAATGCATCCATTACACGAGGAATAGAAATAGAGCTGCCCAGTGTACAATTTTATAGATGGAAAAAAAGGAAAAGCGTCGAAAGTTTTCTAAAAAGGCCATAGGATCATGCGGGAGTTTAATCTAGAAGTTTGCATTCAAAATGCTGTCGTGCTGACAACATTAACCCTTTACCAAGACAAATTTCAAAAATTTTTCGATAACATTACTATTTGCTGTATCTATTTTTAAATCAAAGCTTTTTAGCATATCTGCCTAAATTTTTTTAATCCTGTAAAATGAAGTATGATTGAAGAAAAAGGCAATTTGCAAATTTAGTTGTGAATGACTTGGTAAAAGTGAGCTTCTTGGGTCAGTGATTCAGTGATGATTGGCTTTAGAACCACTGTTTGTTACCACTGTAGTTTAATACTTAAGTAAAATTGAAAACATCGAGAAAATGGAAGTCGTGAAATTGAGGCGTTTGAGAGTAACCTGTTTTGAAACATGAAAAAAAAGATCACAATAATTTCTCAATGAGTTATCTTCGTTGTTGGGGAGATGGATAAACTGAAGACTTGATATTAATGAGACTACCCCCGTCTTTGCGCCAAAAACCAAGAACAAAAAGAATTGAATTCAATGCGCATGCTGTCCATGCAATGACGGGGGTAGGTCATTCGTCAGAATTTGTCTCTCTAACGAGCATAGGATACATCAAGGAGAGTGGTTCTGATTTCTTCCTAACAAAGGGTTTGTGAGTGTTAGATGTAGTTTCCTTCGTCGCAATATTTTATCGGTGTCCTGAAATCCTTCAATCCTTCCACCTTTTGGGCAAAAGTGCCAAACCAGTTTTTTCGAATGTATTCAGGGCTGTTATGAGCAGCTAAGTTGAAGTCGATTATGTTGGTTTTGAGGAAATGCTGTTTCTGTGGCTTGTAGAACCTTACTTTGGAAAAAAATGGCAGTATACAATTTTGCACTGAAAACTTATAACAAAAAAACTTGTAAAAATGAATGCTTTTAACTAAAATAAAATCATGAAAACTCAAAATCCTTAATTGTTATTTCAGATCCAGTTCTTTTGTAACGCTTAGGTTATTCTCTAACAAACTTTGAACAGGTGAAACAGTTTATAAAATTGGCTTTGAAATAAAATTAAAGCTTTGTCTCTACGTGCAAAGTAGATTTCATCCTTTTAAAAGATGAAGTCAAAAAAAAGCACTCAAAAACTTTTAGGAGCTCTAAGGATAAGGGTTAAAGAAAAGGAAGCGCAAATTAATAACGGCAGCTTTTACACATTTTTCAGACAATAGATAAATAACAAATACGTAAATTCAAATATACCATACGTTGTAATACTAATTCTTATGTCTCTACCAGTACAATAAGGAACGGATGGTTTCGGAAGACGATAAATATACCATATTACTTGTTCATCGAATCATAAGGCGATCAAATGCAACGAAACATGATAAAATAATAAAAGAAACAGGACCCAAAACTGGCCGAGCCGTCCTGTAATTTTCTGTTAATACATTTGTCAATCCCTACTAACAAGAATCTTAACCAAGCGAAGATTCAGAACATGAACAGAATAGTTATACTGGTAGCATAGATGCCATCAGTATCACTATTTATATCAACGTTTAATCTTGATAGGTAAATCAATTTTGATCAGAGAGAGTGCCTCGTATTTCCAGTTGGTAGCCCCCCGTACAATAAATACCCTTAAACAATCGGCATTTTCCAATGCAGCTGCGATCCATGTTGATACCCCTCGCCCATTTAACAAACCTAGCAGCTGGCACATTTGCAGATTGAGCTTTAAAGGCCGTTAAGCGATATGCAACTAAGAACTCAACTGTTGAAAGCTAGGTTTTCTCTGATCAAATCTGTCTTTAAGTGTTCTGTCACTGAATTTATAAAAAATGGGACAAAAACTAGTAAAATACTGGAAATACATTGGGCACGGCTAACAAATTGTTTTCTTTCTTTTTACAGCAAGCTCCTACTTCTCAAATCAAGCCATCAGGAGAAAAGGGGGAGTAAGTATCAAATTACACTTCTCAAAGTAAATCGATTTATTGATTAATTGGCCACAGTGAGAGGGGGAGGGGGGGGGTTGCCCAGACCACGGACTGAAACGTTAGATGGATACTAAAACAATTTTAAAGAACACATACCATTGAGGTTTCACTCACGCCAGATATCTCCCCTCTTGCAATCCCTGGAGGTAACGGACGGAGCTCTGGTTGTTTCAAATTCAGTGTGCATCTTCAGAGTGAGAAGGCTGGAAATAAAGGGATCATTTTTTCAAGTGGTTAGCTAAAATGAAAAAGATTATCTTCGTAAAAATTCATATAAGTGGATAACGAGCAAAGGAGGTGGAAAAGTATAGCTTTTTGTAAGGAAAAGTTGCTGTAAAAAGTATCTGAAATATTTTGGAACCACGGCCTGAAAAGATTTAGAGAAAGGATTGTCCATGGGAATGCGAAAATCTTTTTGCAGTTAAATTTACAATACAAACGCAATGTTTACGTCTCTGATGGCACAAATCCGAAAGGGCAGACACAGTAATAGAATTGCGATGCTTTGCGTCCGAGAAACCCCATCATAAACCCCTGTCTCTCTTGCAAAAGCATCAATCAGGTCTTCTATTGTCGAAAAAATTGGCCTACCTGATAGCGTAACCAGAACTTTGAAAGCGTAAACTGAGCTTTGATATCTTAAACGAGAACTTGTTAACCTCAAATCGGTGTTTTTTAAGAAAACTGTATTTTTAGACAGAACCCCCGCTCATCTCCCTCTCCCTATGGCTGAACTCCATTGGATGCAAGGTGCGAAAAACTTCCATTCTAATTATAGAGTCTAATTCTAATACAAAATAGTATCAATGTATGAGAAACAAATAAAAGACCAAAACTTTGTTGCAAACACGTGCCCATCCAGAATACGTCACTTGTATATAAATATATTATATCATGTTATATTATTTATTTTATATTAATGAAATTATTCTTAATTTCAGGCCAGGCAATCCGATGCCAAGCTGCCAGTCGATCTACGAGAAGAATAAAGATGCAAAAAGTGGGGCGTATTGGTTGATGGTAAATGGCGTGCGCTTCAAGGTTGGTTCCCTTTGATCGGTTTCTATTAACAAGCCTACCTGACTTAGTCTTGATCGATTAACAAATCATCATGATGCCTGACAAAATTTATTCCTCTAACAAGGGTACAGGTTTCTGAGACTTTCCGGGGGAGCATACCTGGGCTAGCACATGCATATTCTGAACGTTTCTCAAAGAAAGAGCAACACACCAACCCCCATTTCTCGAAATAACTTCCAATAAAATTACAAAAATAAATCCAAGAAATTGAATATTGGCAGCATGCATATTTTGCTCACAATCACCAACACACAAATATCAGCGTTGCAACGGCTAAAATAGGGAATGTTAATTACGATTTTTTAAGAGCCTAATGAAAATCGCCTCCTTACTTGCACAGCGGTTGGCAATCAATTTTTGCTAGACTACGCCCACCTAAATTCACTTCACGTACTTTTGGTATGCAGGCAAGAAGCGGGTCCTTGGAAAAATATCGAAACCGGAGAAAATTTGTAAAATTCTAGAGAACTATCCTTTTAACACTAGAGAATACTTGTCAAATGAAATTGGCAGTGCAGTCAATGCAATGCAATGTAATGAATCTATGAAAAAAGGATCTTACCCATCCCCTTATTGGTTAACTGTTGGGAAGAGCGTCACACATCCCACTTTGGCTACAGTACTTTCGATAAGCCTATAGTCACATACTAATTATCGACAAATAAAAAGCTAGGAAGCTCTTTAGTACTTTTGCTCGAGTTGAAGCCAATAAAATATCGAATGTGCTTTTGATACAATCGATAAATAGCAGCAATAAAGAGATATAATAAATAGCCCTTCTAGTATCAATAACCGAGTAGCTTAGGAAAAATCAAAGCACACTGAATTTTCATTATGCAGACGTATTGCGACTTCGACCGGATAGGAAAACGTGGCTGGACCCTAGTAGCCCGAGTCAACGGTACCGAGAACCACTTCACAGCAGTCTCAAACACGTGGGCCGACACAAGCGTCATACGTCCGGAGACGGCCTGGGACATTAATCTCCGCTCGACTATGAAGACACACGGCTGGTTTACGGTCGTCAACAATGCAATAAAGGTGTGCTATGACGGGCCGAGCAAATTCTGCGCCATCTTCACACATAATTTAGGGCAGGACTTGACTAGTTTGTTTACAAATGAGTTTGGGGTTATAGTTGACGAGAAATGGAAATTCAAAGAGCTGTTGGCAGCATTTGGGAAAAAGTGCGATACAATCTCTTCACCGGACAAAAGCAAAACGTTGCAATTGAGGAAAGAGTGGTGTGGCCTAAACCTTGGAAATATATGCCACCCAGAGGACATTAATCCGAATCTAAATCCGACAAATCATATTGTTCGGATCGGTTGCATCGGATCATTTACAAAGTCGTGTACTCCAGCCGACTTCGCTCTTGGGCTCGGAGTAACAAGCTGCTTTGATGGATACGGTTGTGGAAGAGTCGGGCCTAAGACAGCTAGTATGCACTGGGCTTGTTCATCGATTTACGGGGCATTTGCACAAACCGCGTTTATTTTTGTAAATTAGGTCCTTCAAGGTAGTTTAGACAACATTAAGGTGGGTCATAGAATTTTAAGGTGTACAGAAATAAGTTTGTTTGATTGGTTATTCCTCTAAATTGCAAGGAAACCTTTGGAACAAGCTGGCCAGTGGCGACAGTGCACTTGTTAGAATTACTGTAGTAATAGATGTAAATATAAACTGTTTAGTAGTGGCAGTAAGGCCTCTAATTTATCACGGATTTGTGACTAAGTTTCGTGGCTGAGCAGGAAAATATTTTGTTATGACATGGCATAAAACAGGCTAAGTAGCATTGAACAGAAAACCTCCATATAAAAAACATAGAAGACGTGCTTGTTATTGCGAGATAGTGCGGGAAGGTGGCCTTATGACTCTTCCATTGCCGATTGCGAATGATGACCCGGTTCCAACCGTATTTGCGAAATCAACTCCGTGAGATGAGAAGCTGATACATACACCAATTTCGTAGCGTGAATCAAAGAAGCTTCTGATATCGGCGATCCAAGCGGGTTACTAGGGTTCGGCCTGCCAACCGGTATCGAAATCGCGACGTACATTTGCCGTAGTAAATCAGACGTGAGGCACATTAAAACGCGTTTTTCTTATCTTAACTAGACCTGGTGCGAATTCATCAAAGGTGGAGGCACAGATGAAGATCGACGGCCCGGATTAGCCGGGGGCTGGACCCTAGTAGCCCGGATTAAAGGCCAGGAGACTGACTGGTCACCAATCTCGGAAAACTGGGCTTCAAACCAAACTCTCAATGACAAAACAGCTTATGACGTCACAAAGACGACCTCAATGAAGAATATGGGCTACGTACTGCTCAACAGCAACGTGTTGTTGGTTTGCTTTACGGGCCGCAACACAGGATGTGCGCCATTCACGCACAGTCGCAACATGCCATTGGCGAAACTTTTTTCAACGCAGTTCGGCGTTGTACCCGACGAACAATACACTTTTGCAACATTCATGAAAGCAGTTGGGAAAAGTTGCGACCTGTCGATATTACGACAGAGCTGGTGTGGTTTGAATCTAGCGAACGTTTGCGACGCTAAAAAGGGCGATCCCAACGAAAAGCCACCCAAAACAACACATATAGCACGAATAGGCTGTATTGGCGATCGAACAGCGACATGCTTTCCAGACGATTACGCCATTGGCATCGGCGTTACGAGTTGTAAGGATGGTTTTGGCTGTAGTAACGTTGGACCTTCTAAGAACATGCATTATCGTTGTGACTATGTGTACGGTGCTTTCTCACAGACCGCATATCTGTACGTACTTTAGATTAAAGTTAATGATAAGTCCTACAAGATAAATGTGCTTGGCACATATTTCAGTCTAGGTAACGATACTTCTGTACTCTTTACCAGAATAGTACACCATATGGGGTCCATCCAAAGCTTCTTTAGAAAATTTTGAAATGCCAACATTCGAAACTCGACCAAATCGAGAAAATCTATGGCATCAGTTACATTAGATCAGGAAAGAAACCAATTCCACTATTTCTAAGTCCTCAGTAAGTCATGCCTATCTTTGCATACATCGTGATATTGCCCTCCAAAGTGTATTGCTACACTTTGAAAATCAGAATGGGCCTAGGCACAGTTTTTGGACTCCAGCCGTCTAACAAAAAAAAATCGAGGCAGCGAAAATTCCAAGAATGAGGGAGTCCAATTCGTTTTTCTGTAGAGAACAATAAAAATCTAAACCCGAAATTAATTATTGCCGTGATTCTTCGCCATCCCGCTCTGAATGGTGGCCCATTAACGATGCAGGGTTATTCTTGTCTTGCTTTGAGACTGTAGAAGTTCTTTTTACACATCGCTGACAATTTACACATCATTGTCAAGTATAAACATCAATGAATTTCTACAGCCCCAACATTTCAAGTTAATGTAATTTTATCGTCAAACACTGTAAATTTCTCCCCTCAAAGACAACATGCTAAGTTAAAGTAGGAGAAGATACGTGCGCTTTTCATAGCATCACGGTATCTGTTGAAGTGGCTCCAATCCTTTTGTGAAACGTCATATTCTGTATGCAGTTATTATGTTTATTTCTAATCTGACAACGCTTCGAATTAGTGATCATTTTTTAGCTTAACTAACAATTCAATGTTAAGGTATCCCTAACCTATACTAATTTTGAAAATATTGACTTGAATCAAGTAAATTAAAACCACTTAAAAACTGTTTTATAAATCAAAGCTATTATCTTCTGCCGGATAATGGTTTCAGACATATAATTGACTGTGTATTTGCAACAAATCTCCCAGCTACTGAATTTTTGCAATTGTTGTTCTTGCGTAGGCAAATAGACAATACAAAAACCTGACTTATTCCGCTTATTCTTGGGAGGAACAGTATTCTTGTCACAATGGACGTGCCAAGCTTCTGGTAGCAGTCTTTAGTTGACGGTATCGGTACGAAAACTCAAATATGGAAACCGTGGATTCAGTTTTCTGTCCGTTGTAAGGAGATAAGCAAAATTTCGGGCAAAAATACCCCCTCTCCCATTTTGGAAGCGGCAGACGTTGGGAGGTATATAAAACGAGGGGGATCTACTGCAGGTCAATAAAAGCACAAACACCTGATCAAAATACCTATTCAATTAGAAGAAAAATAAAAATTGAATTTTTTATCTCCCTGCTGACGAAACTATTACTTGTAATCTTAGAAAATAGATGACAATTCAATTAGACTGTCAAATAGAAAAGCTGGCAAAAAAAGATATGTCGAAAACTCGAGTGCACCTAGAATTCGAAAACTCGGTGCAGTCGAAAGGCTTGTATTTTGAAACATCAGCAGGCTTCATATCTTATTGATAAATGCCGCAGAGGGGGGGGGGGGGCGCGGGGAGACAACCGCCTCTGTTGCACTTTTATAGGAGGTACAAGGGGGGCTAAAGTGCCCCTTTCATAGAAGTGCTCTTGACGCCGGCCTTTTGTAGGAAAGCAAAGAGATTCATATGAAATCTCGACTGTAGTGCCTTATTTATGACGACATTTCTCAAAACTTGTAAAGAAAGTTCTTATGCCAAAAGTTAGCCGTTTTTTAAGATACCGACAAGAGATCGAAAGAAAATGACAGTTACGGTGGAATTGTTAATAGCTGAGCATTATCTTTTCAAAAGCCCTTTAACTCAAGCCTGTCCCACTTGCCCCTTGGTCGTTCTGGCGTTCCTGTAAATGCATCAATGAATCCTAAACTCTTGTTATTTGCGTTTTCATTGAATTTCAAAGGTCAACTTAGAACCATGTGAATTCACGTGTAAATTTTCAACACCCGCAGGACAGTTTTGCAATGAGCTAAGTATTAACAGGTACTGAGCTGAGAAATTTTGGAAATACATTAAAAGGGTAAATGTAAGAGTTTGACCCTATTGCAAATTCTTTATACATACTTGAAAGACCTTTGCCGCTCTTCAGTTGGAAGCCTTGCAACGCCTATCGTCTTCTGGCAAAAAATTATCCTGTCACGGATCGATGACTTAGGCCCGTTCTATTGTCTGCAAATTAAAAAGCCGGAAATACAGGGGACCAATAGTTGATGTAACACGACAACATCAAATTCACTCTTCTTTTAGCTAAGAGAAATAGTTAAGATTAATCAGTTGGGGAAGACTGTAACCCACCTTCATAATAAGCCACATAATTCCTTTATCTGCATAATTTGAAAACGGTGCATTCCTGAAGTCTTCGACTGGTACACTAACACTTTAAAAGATAGCAATGGTACATTACTACAAATATGAGTTTTTTTGTACAGTCTACAGGTATGTAGTGGATAGGCTGCAGAAATGTGAGACACTTTGCTTGGGCCAAAAGCGGGCTGATATTTTGGGGGTCAATTCCTATTCATTCGAGCCTTTGGCCTCCTTAGTGTTGCCATGGGATACCCATTCGGCTGGGTGGACAGACGGTCAAAGTCAA